>NW_007255649.1:468275-473333 GCF_000164805.1 Carlito syrichta
GAGGCAGCTCTTCTGGGAACAGTCTGGCCAAGACTGAAGCCAATTTTATTCAAACCTTTTCCAACTTATATACCATTTTCTATAATCTCCAGCAGAGTGATAATTACTTGCTGGGGGCGTACAAATTCCGTGCTTAACAAAATATGCATCACAAGACCATCATGAGATTTACAAGTTCCAAGCAAACAATTTTGAATTCCGTGATGCATGAATCACAGGTGCACAATTTCAATACAAATTGTTCAACAAGATTGTACAACATGTTCTTCACAATGGTTAATAAATCATTCACATTATACTCTAAGTTTTAGACCCCGATTAAAAAAACTTTTCAAGTTAATTCTAAGTTCAATCCAAACTTTTCTAACTTTCAATGTTTTATCAATTAATATTATTAACTTAACACTATACTATAATCTATGATTTAATTTTGTTATCTTAATTTTACACTACTTATTTTTATAATTCTTATAACCTACTACATTTCTATACTGCCCTATAATTGTATATTAATTACCTATGAACTTATCCTTAGCCTAAAATTTTATCACAACTTCTATAAATTTCAAATATTTAAACTATTATCTATTATACTTTATTAATTACTTATCTAATATCATGTTTATATTCTAATTATTATCCTACTATAATCTATTACAAACCTTATCATAGGTACTAATGAGTATAAAATTTATGAACTTACTCTATGTTCTATAAAACTTAATTCAATGACTTTTTAATCTAAAACTTAAATCTGTTTGCCTATTATGTGGAAAGTTCTTACGTCTCAAAACCTGCCATGCCACTCAAAACAATGAACTGCACAGTTGCCATGACGACAGCTGGGGACTGAAGCAAGTAGAGAGTTTCTGTACGTACAGAAACCAAGAACGTTCTGCTTGACTAAAAGCAACATAACAAAACTATTATCACAATTATAATATCTAATCTTGACCCCAAGTGAAACTACATCCTGGAACAATGACCAGTTCACCAGGAAATAACATCTAAAAATCTTAAAAAGAAAAACAGTTTAGAAACAAAAAGAGATATAAAATAATTCTGCTGTGCATTTTCCAAAGAATCTAATAAGATTTCAGTTTAGACTATCACTTCCTTATATTGAAAATTCTGTTATCTTATAATGCACTGGTTACTATTCATATGTACATACTTGATGTTATATCCTTGTCTCCGAGGCAACCTTCTGAATAGGTTTTCATGGCCTCAGGTGTGTGGTTACATATGTTGGCTCCCAACAGACAATTATAACCATGAACTATAATAAAAGTTATTACATGAATGTGCTTGCTCCCTCTCAAAATATCTTGTTGTACTGCATCACAAGTAATGGAAATCATGGAAAGTAAAACCACAAATGGGGGGGGACTATTGTAGCCCTTCGTGCTCCCACCCCTTCTTTGCTTTCCAATGAGGCTGTGCCTCCTCCAGTCAAGGGTCCATTGTTTCTACTGAGCTCCTACCCAGCAACGGTCCTCAGTGGAGTTCCCAGGCCCTAGGGGTCCACAGACTTTTCCAGGGTACATGGGGATAAAACCAGTTTCCTAACAGGACTAGAACATTATCAGTTCTTTCCATTGTGCTGACATCTGTACTGAGGGTTCACATATGAAGATGGGTAGAACTGCTGGTGCCTTAGCACAGACCAGGGTTGAGGCACCATCCCATGCACTCACAGCAAAAAGAGTAAAAAGTTAGTTAGTTTCATTTAGGAATGTCCTTGATGAAGCCAAGTGCGGTGGTTCATGCCTGTAATCCCAGCACATTGGGAGGCAGAAGTGAGAGGTGCCTGAGTCCAGGGGTTTGAGACCAGCCTGGGCAACTTGGTGACACCTTGTCTCTACATTAAAGAAAAAAATTAGCCAGGTTCAGTAATGCCTGCCTGTGGTTCCAATTTCTTGAAAGGCTGAGGCAGAAGGACTGTCTGAGCCCAGCAGATTGAGGCTGTGGTGGCTGTGAGCGTGCCACTGCACTCCAGCCTCGGTGACAGAGTGAGACTCTGACTCAAAAAAACAACAACAAAAAAAGTCCTTGATGTAGCTATGTTAATTTATTAAATCTCTACCCCAATTCCTGTGACAAAATAAGAAGTAACATAAAGCACTTGTGCATATACTAAAGTACTGCTGACTTGTGCAATTGTTTGAGTTCCAAGCTGAAGTAATCACTTTTTTTGGTTTGTTTTAAGAAAAGGTCTTGCTCTGTTGCCCAGGCTGGAGTGCAATGGCCCAACCACAACTCACTGCAACCTCCAGCTTCTAGGCTCAGGTGCTCCTCCCACCTCAGCCTCCCAAAGTGTTGAGTTACAGGCATGAGCTAAGCACTAGCCAACCAATTTTTTCATGAAACACCAATTTACTTGAAAGAATAACTGACAAGCTATGCTATTCAGACCTGGATATCTGTGATCTACGTGAACATGTGTTACTTTTTTTTTTTTTTTGAATTGGAGTCTCACTCTGTCGCCCAGACTGGAGTGTAGTGGCCGCTCCTGGCCACCGCAGCCTTGACCTGCTGGGCTCCGGCGATCCTTCCGCCTCAGCCTTCAAGTAGCCGGCATTACAGGCATGCGCTACCATGCCCGGCTGATTTTTTGATTTATTGTAGAGATGAGGTCTCGCTGCCCAGGCGGGTCTCGAACCCGCGGGCTCAGGCAATCCGCTCACCTCAGCCTCCCAAAGGCGCGGGATTACAGGCTGAGCCACCGAGCCCGGCTCATGTGTTGCTTTTAAGATAATGAGTGAACGTATTAACAGCCTCTCAGCTTTAATTTCTAACAGCTGGGACACGCATCGACAAAGGCTCCTAGGTTTCTTCCCTCGTTTTTAGAACTGTAGAGAGTTTGAGGCCAGAAAGCCTGAGAGTCGCCCTCCCGTTCTCAGGACCCTAAGGCTGTCTGTTCTGAGAATGTCACTGGGTCCCTCCCCACTGAGTCTTGGCCACCAGCTTCGTGTCAAAAGAAGGCCTCCCGCCCCAGCCCGGCTGCACCTGCCTCTTTCCCGCCCGCTTCACCCTGGACCCTCCCCGTCCACCTCCTTTGGGGTCCCCGCTGCCCTTGGCCCACAGCCCCGCAGGACGAGCCACCGTTGTATCCAGCCCTGCGTCTTTCTCTGGCCTCCTCTCTCCACCGAGGCCTAGACCATGGTGCCTCCATCCAGTCGACTCACGTGGCGGGCTTCGCCTGCCCTCCCGCCGGGGTATCTGCGGGGCAGGAGTGTCCGGGGTCTGAACAAGTAGGGCCCTAGCGCACCGCGACCGGCCCCGGGGTCTTACCATGGTGAGCTCTGTCGACGTCCAACACCGTAGCTGGACCTCAGACTTCAACAGCCGCCAGACCCCCAACAGTGGCAGACGCGCCGTGTGCTTTCCTGATTTGCCCGTCCTGCCCAGGCGCCCATTGGTCCATAGTTCCTCAGGGCGGGCCGAGGCCCAGGACTCCAGTTCCGATTGGCCATTGCTCATCTCAAGTGATGATGGCTTCTGATTGGATCGCATTTGGCGGCAAGGCCTGGGGAGGACGTAGTAGGTGCAGTGTCCAAGGCGTTTTGGGGGTAAGTTGGGACAGTGAAATTGGAACTGCTACTGCGCCACCTTGGTGATATGCAGGACATGTTCGTGCACGTGAGACAGGACCTAGCATAGCTTACATGTGGATAGTAAGTTTCTTTTTTTCTTTTTCTTTTTTTTTTTTGAGTTGGAGTCTCACTCTGTCGCCCAGACTGGAGTGCAGTGGCCGCTCCCGGCCACCGCAGCCTCGACCTGCTGGGCTCCGGCGATCCTTCCGCCTTAGCCTTCCAAGTAGCTGGAACTACAGGCGCACGCTACCACGCCCGGCTAATTTTTTGATTTATTGTAGAGATGAGGTCTCGCCAAGTTGTCCAGGCAGGTCTCGAACCCGTGGGCTCAGGCAATCCACTCACCTCAGCCTCCCAAAGCGTGGGATTACAGGCTGAGCCACCGAGCCCGGCTAAAATACAACTGTGTTTTTGTTTTGTTTTGTTTTTTGAGTTGGAGTCTCACTCTGTCGCCCAGACTGGAGTGCAGTGGCATGCTCCCGGCCACCGCAGCCTCGACCTGCTGGGCTCCGGCGATCCTTCCTCCTCAGCCTCCCAAGTAGCCAGAACTACAGGCACGCGCTACCACGGCCGGCTAATTTTTTTGATTTATTGTAGAGATGAGTTCTTGTCAAGTTGCCCAGGCAGGTCTCGAACCCGCAGGCTCAGACAATCCACTCACCTCAGCCTGAGGTGATTACAGGCTGAGCCACTGAGCCCAGCTGATAGTGAGTTTCTTATAGACAGGCTTAGGTAATCAAGAGACCAAACGGTCAGGCATCTGGGCACCTTCTTATGAAACATAACTTTTTTTTTTTAATAATTAATCAGTATTTTTATTACAGTTTTGTGGGGTACAGTTAAGGATTAGGTGTACAATTACGTTTCATTCAGACACCCTGTTGATAAGAGGTGTTTTCCCAGCCCCAGACAGATATTTGCTACTGTTAATCCCCTCCCCCTCCCCCCCATAGTTTCCCAGTACCGTCAGTCATTTTTTTATCCAGTCCAGCTTGGATGGGCAGCATGGTTGGTTCCATGTTTTTGCTACTGTGACTGCAGCTGCAACAAAGTGTGTGCAGGTATCTTTTTGGTAGTATGACTTGAGTTCTTCTGGATATATTCCCAATAGGAGGATTGCTGGATTATATGGAAGGTCAATTTCTAGTCCTTTCAGAAATCGCCACGCTGTCTTTCAAAGACGTTGCACTCGTTTGCATTCCCACCAGCAGTGTATAAGCATTCCTTTTTCTCCGCACCCTTGGCAGCATCTGTTGTTGTTTGTTTTATTAACGATGGCCACTCCTACTGGGGTTAGGTGGTATCTCCATGTGGCTATGATTTCCATTTCTCTGATGATTACTGAGGCTGAGCACTTTTTCATGTATCTGTTCCCCATATAACATCTTTTGAAAAGTGTCTATTCATGTTTTTTGCCCACTTTTTAATGGGGCTGTTTGGTTTTTATCTTTGGCACATTTGA
>NW_007255649.1:473353-502544 GCF_000164805.1 Carlito syrichta
GAACAACGCTGCGATAAACATTACGTGTGCAGGTATCTTTTTTATAGAGTGATTTGTGTTCTTCAGGGTATATTCCCAGTAGGGGGATTGCAGGGTCATATGGAAGGTCAATTTTTAGAGCTTTTAGGAATCGCCACACTGCTTTCCACAGAGGTTGCACTAGTTTACACTCCCACCAGCAGTGTAGAAGTGTTCCCTTTTCACCACACCCTCTCCAGCAGCTGAAACATAACTCTTTTAAACAACTACACGGTGGCTGAACCCAGCCGTGATCTGGGAAGCCATGGGGCTGCTGGCTACAGAGACCGAAAACAAGACAGTATGAATTACTGGAGACCCTGAGGCACCGTGCTCTAAGAGAAAACTTAAACAGCAACTTTTCCTATTATCTCAAAAATTCCTCGTGACACAAACAAACTTAAGAGTAAAATGATAAGAATTGAAACTTGTGATCAAAGTCTACTTTAGAAATGGGTTGCTTAATCATCATTTTGGACAATATATGAAGCTTTCTGCTAACAGCAAGCCTGTTGCCATTCCCTTAAGGCCACCTGTGTTCTCTCCTGAACGTGTGTTTTCTTTTTTCTCTTCCCCCCCCCATAAACTGTACTTTAAAACTCTCTCAGCCGGGCTCGGTGGCTCACCCTGTTATCTCGCACCTTTGGGAGGCTGAGGTGAGTGGATTGCCTGAGGCCGCGGGTTCGAGACCCGCCTGGGCAGCGAGACCTCATCTCTACAAGAAATCAAAAAATCAACCGGGCGTGGTAGTGCATGCCTGTAATTCCGGCTACTTGGAAGGCTGAGGCGGAAGGATTGCCGGAGCCCAGCAGATAGAGGCTGCGGTGACCGGGAGCGGCCACTGCACTCCAGTCTGGGCGAGTGAGACTCCAACTCAAAAAAAAAAAAAAAAGAACTCTCTCAGCAATGCACTTTGAAATTAGTTTCTGTGGCGGAGTCAAAGAACCCATGGAACAACTGCACCTCATGCCCCCCAGCATCACATGTAAGTCCCCAAAGTGCAAATAGCTTGATAATGACACTGTGCCTTTGTTCCCTTGAAACAGTTCCCACAGTGGAGACAAGGATTGCTTGCTGGGCTCTGGACAGAAATATAGTTATAATTAAGCATTAATGAGGCTGTACTTAGGCCCACTTTCTTGTTGCTGAATGTCAAGTACTGCTAGATACTGACCATTTTTCATCTCATTTTTCCTATAGGTAGACTTTCTGACATTAGGATCATAAGACTTTGAGAATTGATTTGCATCCCCTTGTTCCTATAGACAGGATCTCTAATGTTAGACTTATAAAGCTTTTGTTTAAGGATCATGATCTCTTTCAGATTCTGAATTTTAGCCAAACAGCTGACACCAACCAGTTTGCAGAAACCCACTGAGGAAGAGAATCAGCTTCTTCCTCTCACTGTCCCATGACTTCACCCTACACTCTTCGCCAATCAATTATCTCCACACTTGAGCCTCTTCCAACATCCTTAAAATACCTAGCCCCAAATTCCTGGGAAGATGGATTTGAGGTTTATTTCTGTCTCCTCATTTGGTGGCCTTATGGTTAAACCTCTTTCTCTGGTGTCTTGGTGTATTGACTTGTCACCCTTATAGGACAACGGACCTGTTATGGTTTTATTACTAAGCTTCTTATAGGCTCTATCTGCAAGTATAGTCACATCGGGGATGAGAACTTCATTTTATAATTTTGGGGGAATACAATTCAGTCTATAACACCCTCCATTTTAGGGCTTCATGCACATCATGTACATAACTGAATTGTAGCCTGTGTTACATTGTGCTTTTAATGATAGTCATGTATTGCTTAATGACCAGGATATGTTCTGAGAAATGCATTGTTAGGCAATTTTGGTTGTGTGATCATAAAGTGTATTTATACAAACCTACTACACACCTAGGCTATATGGTATAGCCTCTTGCTCCTAGTCTATAAACCGACACAACATGCTACTGTACTGATTCTGTAGGCAACTGTAAGCAATGATATTTGTGTATCTAAACATAGAAAAGGTACAGTAAAAATATAGTATAATCTTATGGGTCCACCATCATATATGTAGTCCCTTGTTGAACAGAACATTATGTGGCACATGATTGCAATATTTATTTTTCTGATTATAAAATTAACACATAGTCCCACTAGAAAGTATGGAAAATGCAGAAAAATGGGAAGAAAATAACCATCCTTCATAAGCCCACAACCTAGAGATAAATATTATTAGTTCAATGAGGCCTTTCTGATGTTTTTTTTTCCTGCGTGTAGATATTCATATAATTTTTTTACACAGATGGAATAAAACAATGTGATTTTTTTTGGTAACAGCTTTCTTGAGATAGAATTCACATCCCATACAATTCACCCATTCAAAATGTACAATTCAATGTGGGTTTTTTTGCTTTGTTGTGTTTTTGAGTTGGAGTCTCTGTCGCCCAGGCTGGAGTGCAGTGGCACACTCACAGCCACCCCAGCATCGACCTGCTGGACTCTGGTGATCCTTCCACCTCAGCCTTCCAAGTAGTCAGAACTACAGGCGCGTGCTACCATGCCCAGCTAATTTTTTATTTTATTGTAGAGACGAGGTCTCGCCAAGTTGCCTGGGCTGGTCTTGAACCTGCTGGCTCTGGCAATCCACTCACCTTGGCCTACCAAAATGTTGGGATTACAGGCTGAGTCACTGAGCCTGGCCCAATGTTTTTTTAGCATATTCATCGAGTTGCACAACATCACCATGATCAATTTTAGAACATTTTTATCACCCTCCCCCAAAACCCATATGCTTTAGGGGTCAACCCCTGGTCCCCAATATCCCTGGCTTCAAGCAAATTATAATTTACTTTCTGCCACTGTAGATTTACCTGTTGTGGACAATTCATATAATGGAATCATACAATATTTGGTCTTGTGAGTGGCTTTTTTCACTTAGCATTGTGTTTTCAAGTTTAATCCATGTAGCATGTAATCATACTTTTCTGTGTTTTAAATCAGTTTTATTGATAATTCATTCATATACCATACAATTTACCCATTTAAAGTATAAAATCCAATTGCTTTTAGTTTATTCCCAGAGTTGTACAACCATTGCCACAATCAATTTTAGAATATTTTTATCACTTCAAATTTCTTATCTTTTTATTGTTGAATGCCACTACACTGTATGGATATATCATGTGGTATTTACCCATCGGTGGGCACTTCTGCTTTTTGGATATTATGAAAGATGCTGCTATGAACATTTATGTACAAGTTTTTTATGAGGACATGTGTTTTCTTTTGAACACACACCTAGGAGTGGAATTGCTGTGTCATGTGGTAATTCTATGATTAAGCTTTTGAGGAACTGCCACACAAGCCATGTGCTTTGTAGGTTTTTCTGCTTTGTTTTCGTTTTTGAGAGACAGGGTGTTGTATACTGCCCAGACTGGACTTGAACTTCAGGACTCAAGCAATCCTCCTGCCTTAGCCTCCCTAGGAGCTGGAGCTATAGGCATGTGCCACTGCACCTGGCTATCATGTAATTTTTTTAAATCCTGATTTTCATGTCTTTTCATGAATTTTTAAATGTTATAGGAGCATATAACTCTTAATGTTTGTGGAGTTTCAAATACTAGTTAACCAATCCCGTTTCCAGGGGTACTTCCAATTTTCATTATTATGAGCAGTATTTCAATGAATTTCTTCAGACATCAATCTGTTTGAAGCATCTCTGGCTATTTCTGTAAAGCAGATTAGTAGAACCATTGGATCAAATAGCTCTCAGTCTCTCTCTCTCTCTTTTTTTTTTCTGAGTTGGAGTCTCACTCTGTCACCCAGACTGGAATGCAGTGGCACGCTCCTGGCCACTACAGCCTCGATCTGCTGGGCTCCAGTGACCCTTCCGCCTCAGCCTTCCAAGTAGCTGGAACTACAGGTGTGTGCTGCCATGCCCGGCTAATTTTTTTGATTTATTGTAGAGGTGAGGTCTCACCAAGTTGCCCAGGTGGGTCTCGAACCCGCGGGCTCAGGCAATTCACTCACCTTGGCCTCCCAAAGCGCGGGATTACAGGCTGAGCCACTGAGCCCGGCCATCAGTCTCTTTTAAGGCTCTCAGAGCATAATGATACTTTGCCTTCCAAAGGTTATGCCAGTTTGCATTCTCACAAGCAGTTTTGGAATGCCTGCCTCACCTCCGTGTATTTTAATCATTGCTCGAATCCACCAGAACATGAACATCTGGAGGGCTGGGACCTGACTGGGCATCTCTTACCTCATGCCCAGCTCAAGAGGCAGCACATATGCAATTTGTGTTCCATGAATGAGCAAATGAAGGCCCAGATGAGTGTGGGGATGGGGGGGCAGGAAGGAGGGGATGGGTGTATGAGACATTGTGAGGGCAGCTCCACAGGGCTCAGCTGATGGGGGAAGTCAGCACAGACACAAGTGGCAAAAAGGCATCGCAAGTGGAAGCGCCTTGACGTGGGAGCTGAGCAGCTGATTGAGGAGATGAGAAAGCCACACTCCAAAGTCACTGAGGGGCAGATACTGGGAGGGACGGTCTGGACACTGACAAGCAACTTTCTTTTACACTCCACTCTGCAAGCACCCGCCTTTAGGCTGAGAATTGCCTGAGCTAACGAGGTCATCAAACTCTTTGTTCACCTGGATGTCCTGGGGAGAAAGTCATTCAAGGCAGGACATATGACTTTCTGGGGATTTGGGTGACAATCTCATATTCCCCAGACTATTAAGATAGAGGAGGGAAGGCAATCAAGGGGACTTTTAGGGATCTGCTCTATTCCTTGACCTGGGGGCTACTTACATAGATATATGCTGTTTGTGAAAGTTTACCAGGCTCTACCCATTATCTCTGTGCATTTTACAGCATAAATATTGTTCCTTAATAAAGCCAAGGACTTGAGGAGAAGACTACTAGCACTCATTGTCTTTCTCCCTGCAAGCCCTTTCCTTAGGGTCTATCATCTCATCTCATCTTCACATTGACCCTGCTGGGTCAGTGTTAGGCCCATTTCACATAAAGACAAGGCTGAGCCCTGGAGGGTTTTATGGAACTCTAAGGCTTCATAAGTGTTTTCTCCAAGCTGAGGATAAATATGGGTTAGTCAGTTTAGACTAATGATGATGGTTAACAAACAGAAAATTGGATCCAGGCTGGTACTGATGATTCTTTGATGGAGAACCTTGCCCAAGATCCCACATTGACAGACCCAGGATTTGGTCCCAGGCCTGTACTGACTCCAAAGTCCATGGTGTTTCCATACCAGAGGCCTCTGACAATAACCATACATTGTGGCGAATAAGTGTGAATTTTGGCAGAATAATTTCATATCATCTATGTCTTTGGGGATGACAGAATTCATTGCTGACAGGAGTTCTCAGAGCAGAAGGCACAGGGTTAAGGCAAGTTGATCGTGGGCTTTGGAGTTGTGGAGACCAAGCAGTTAGAAGGAAACAGCGAGGTGTGACATCGGTTGTCCCAAACCTGAAGGATTAGAAAGGTAAACACATTTTTGCAAAGACTTCACTCAAGTCTGAGTTGAAATAAATCAGGATTAGGATCAGTACTGATTTGCAACTAGAATTTTCTTTTTTCTTTTTTTTTTTGAGTTGGAGTCTCACTCCTTCACCCAGGCTGGAGTACAGTGGCACGAACGCTCATGGCCACCCCAGTGTCGACCTGCTGGGCTCCAGCAATCCTTCTGCCTCAGCCTTCCAAGTAGGTGGAACTACAGATGTGCGCTACCATGCCCAGCTATTTTTTATTTTATTGTAGAGACAAGGTCTCACCAAGTTGCCCAGGCTGGTCTCAAACCCGCAGCTTCAGGCAATCCACTTGCCTCAGCCTCCCAAAGTGCTGGGATTACAGGCTGAACCACCGAGCCCAACTCCTTTAGAATTTTCTTTAACTATTCTTATTTTGGAGTTCTCTCTTTAATGATTAACTGTCTTAGAATGAATGACATTTTTTTCTATATAGTATAAAAAAAGTAAAATTGAATGAAAAGGGGTCTTCATCTCCCTCACAGCCACTCAAGTGAAAGCTTCCAGTGCCATAGTCCCTGCAGGCAGTTGGGAGGGGCAGAAGGGAAACCTTGCACATCTGCCAGTCAAACTTCAGTGAACAGCGATGCTGCAGAATGATGTCCCAGTGTTGCCAACATGGGACAAGTTAAAACAAGGGGCAGGAATGTCTTGGTGCATGATCAGTTGGACCTTGAAAGTTGGTGAAGGAAGTGTTTCAGAAGTCTGTGACAGGTATTATCAATAGCAAGAGTCTATTGAGAATGAATTTAGAGAGGTGGTGACACATCTGGCAATCTGGTAGATTTCCTTCAGTGCCAATACTTCGACACAATTTAACCAAGACATTATCATGTCATTTCATGCACTGAAATAAAGGGACAATTGTTTAAAAAACAAAAGGGAGAAAAATGGTTGAGCTAATAATGGTCGACTGAGAAGGAAAGACAGACTTTTTAATTATTTAAAGATTAATTATAGCAGGAAGCAAAAGGGAAAAAGCAAAAAAAAATCCTGTATTACTGGTCTATTTTTTCTTGAATGGATACTTGAGGTTATTAGAATAGACACCTGAGGGAGTTAGAGGTTCATGTGTTCATTCAGGGGAGACCTGAATGGCATCTTGATGACTGGCCGTTGATTGTGAGTCAGATGGGACTAGCTTCATGCACTGTGGTGAATCCAAGGTCTGTCTCTGCGAGCTTTATGGAAGAGTGGTTACCAGCAACAATTCATGTGGTCCAGTCCACTGAAGCTTCAGCTGGTCTTTAGGGTGCTGACTTTTCCAGGTTTTTAGTCGCACCCAGTCTCCAGGCTGAATATGATGAAGCGGCACATCTGGAGAAGTAAGACCTGCTAAAAGTAAACTTGTGAATGGCAGTTAGAGTCAGGCCTAAGGACTGCACATACTTAACAGAGTCTGGCTCTTTTATGTGTATGTTGTTGGGGTCTTTTAATCTAGGAGTGGAGCATAGGAAGATTCTCCCATATAGAACTTCACAAGTGTTCAATTTGAGCCTGCTTCTGGGGCCACTCTTAATCTGAGGGGGACGATAAGCAAAGCCTTATCCCAGTTTGTGAGTCTTCACCTAGTCAGAAGGCCAGAATGAGAGCTGCTAGTTCTGGTTCTGCTTTCTGTGTTAATGTCCTGGGGGAAGTACCTCAGCTTCCAAAACTTTCCAGAGTATCACTGTAGCATTACCCAGCTTCCATTGTCCCTGGTCTGAAACTACTTTTATCTGTGAACATCTCCATCTCTTGATCTTTCAAGGGTATGTCCGTCAAATCTGGACAGCTAGAATGAACTATTTTGTTAATTTGTAAGCAGTCATGCACAGGCTCACATGCTATGTGAGGGAGCAAGGTGGCAGGATTTAAGGTGGCAACAGTTTTTAATGTCATGTTTGACTTATCAAGGAAGTTAGACTGATATTTACCTGGCCATCCAGAGGTCAACCAATAGCCTCCTTTTTATTCCAATAAAGGAAGTGTGTAGTGAGGGGCATGCACTGTAGTGGGCTGGCCCAGGGTAAACTTTTCTGCTTCCTGAAGGTCACAGGTGGCAGCAACAGTCTGAAGGCAAGATGACCATCTCTTGTGATGATGCCCACTTGTTTTGAGAAGTAGGCAACTGGCCTTCTGATGTTTCCCAAGTCCTGGATTAGCACTCTTAAACTCATTCCTTGTCTTTGTCTTTCACGCACAAATAGGTCAAAGGACTTTCTTATGCTGGAGAGCCCTAATGCCCAAGCTGTTAGCAACCTTTGTTTAGTAGTCAAAAGTGACTTTTGGCAGTCTCCAGTCCATCCTAAGGGTTTGTTGTCTTCCTCACCTTTAAAGTGTCATAAAGTCTGAAGTTGGGGATCCAAATGCAGCAGAACCCGCCTCATGCCTTAAAAAACCTTCTTAGGCCGGACTCAGTGACTCAGCTTGTAATCCCAGCACTTTAGGAGGCTGAGGCGAGTGGATTGCCTGAGTCTGTGGGTTCAAGATTCACCCGGGCAACTTGGCGAGACCTTGTCTCTACAATAAATAAAAAATTAGCCGGGCATGGTAGCGTGTGCCTGTAGTTCCAGCTACTTGGAAGGCTGAGGTGGAAGGATCGCCGGAGCCCAGCAGGTAGAGGCTGCAGTGGCTGGGAGCGTGCCACTGCATTCCAGTCTGGGCGACAGAGTGAGATTCCAACTCAACAATAACAACAAAAACCCTCCTAGTTGCCACTGGGTAATAGGCTTGGAAATTCTAGCAAGAATTTCCCTCAGGTCAGGGAGCAGGTTTCTCTGCCTCTGTGAGAGTTCAAACTCAAGTTATTTAACTGAGGATTGTGAAATGTGTGCCTTTTTCTTGGATATCTTATATCCCCATTCGGCCAGAAAATTTAAAATTGATGTGGTGTTCTGATCAGAAGCCTCCTTGGTTGTACTACCATTGCAGGATTCATATTGCAAGTTCATATACCCACTGCACAGTGACAGACAAATGCACTGACAGTAGGATTTACAGTAGAGAACACAGGGTGCCAAGTGAGGAGGTGGGAGGAGACCCTCACCATCTACCCAGAGAATTCTGGGCTGGGGCCTATAAGGAAATTGTGGAGAGTAAGAGGCTGAAAAATTAGGGTTGACGATTGGTTATGGTAAGGGGGATGAAATCCAGATGTGGACACTACATTCTTTGGTCAGGCTGATGTCAGTTGTTTCACAGTATGCAGGACATGAAGGAATATCTTAAAGGAAAAATTTAATAGTTCATAATATTCAAGTTGCTGTGTATAAAGCAGTTAAGGGGACCTATAATCTTGAAACAGCATCTATGTGATTCTGAGGCAATAGGCAACAAATAACTGTGAGGAAGGGGTCAGAGAGTAACTGACCTCATGACTAATGCTGGGTGGCTTATTTTTATTTCTTCCTCACTTTTCCTCCCTGATTATTTTTTAAAGTTTGTAGGGATGGTTTCACTAGCAACTAATATGTCATCAAAATATTGGAGTAAAGCTCTATCTTTTAGCAGAAGGTCCAGGATGTCCTTAGCAAGAACTTCCCAAGATGGTTGGAAAGATTTTAAAGACTGTCTAAGAGTACTGCTGTTCTGTCTTAGCATCTGGGCCTTCCCATTCAAAAATCAAACAATTCCTGTGACTCTGAACTCAGATGCAAAAGAAAGCACCTTCCAGATCTAAGACTGAACCAGCAGAGCTCACAATGTAAAGTTATGAGTAGTGTGTAAGAATTGGGGACCAACGGATGAATGTCCTCTACAATTTGGGACTGTCAAGTCCTGAATAAACCTATATTCTTTAGACTCAGGCTTCTGGACCAGCAAGATAGTTGTGTTATACAAGGACAAGTTCTAGTAAGTCCCAACTAGAAGAAAGTGGACAACAAAGTTCAATACCTCATTGTGCTTTTTCCCTCAGGGGGTATTGTTTTAGATTCCCCAGAGCTGTCCCAGCTCGTACCTTAACTGGTACTGGAGTTGTGGACTTAGCCCTCTGTAGATTCTCATTTGCCCAGGCATCAGGACTCACTTCTTGTAGCAGTTATTCAGGGAAGGGAACAGGCTTCCGAGCCTGAGCAGAAGAGAAGATGGGCAGCAGGCTGAAGGAAGCTGGCTTAGAGTGAAGTCGTGATTGAGGCCCACCTTGTGCTTGCTGGGAAAGCCAGGCAGGAAGTACTCCTGGGCCCTATTTCTGCGCAGGTCAGGAAACACCCCTCACTGGGAGTGCGTGGGCACCCGAGCACCTGGGTTAATGAAGCTCCTGCTCCAAAAGATATAACTCTGCCCTGCCTGGCCTGTGGAGGAACTGTGGCCTCTGAGGAGGAGGTTGACCTCTATGGGAGAAGCTGGGAGGTGGGGGGTCCCATCCACTCATAGGAGATGGGATCCTTGACCCCTGTCCAATCAGCAGGGAACAGAAAAATGTCATTTTGTACCAAATTAAATACATCGTGACAGTATCTTTTTCATGAGTCACTGGTAGCTGAGTTGGCCTAGGGTCACCTACTCCATGCTGCTGGCCATACCACCGTTGGCTCTGGGTAACCCTTACTATGTCTTTGTGGAATCCAGTATGTGCAAGCACTTGAGGATGAAGCCCAGGGAGGCAAGGCAGGGGAGGACCACAGGAGGACCATTGCCAATGCACCAGGCGTGACAGCACTGTAACCTGTCCCACCCCACTAGGCATCAGAGATCCCACATTCTCTGAGGAAGAACTTTCCAGAAACTCATAAGGAGGGCCACCCTGTACCTGCAGGAATCTGGGGAGGATGTCACTGTTCGCATAGAGAGCATGGAAAGTGAGCTGGAAGTGGTCCTGGGGGACCCAGGGTCTAGGGTGTTTCAGATGCAGGCATCTCTGCTTGCTCAAGGTGACAAATGGTGAAACAATTTATCTAATGGGCCCTAAAGACGTCTCATTGCATCTTTTCTCCAAAAACTCCCAGTTCCCTCTTTGACTAAATGTGACAAAGAGGCCAGGGAAGAACCAGAATTGAGGTAGGTGCTGTGTCTGGCCAACCCCTTGGCTGGAGTCTCCCTAAAAGTAACAGGAGGGGAGTTACCACAAAGGACTTCCACAAACCTTCCCAAGACCAGGCCAGTTGGGGTTCTAAGAAAGAAGCACCAAACACCAGGGTGACCAGTCTGTATTTATTAAGTATTTATTAAGAGAACACACCTATGGGGGGTGTGGCATTGCCTCACCACAGACAGGACAGTGAGGGCAGAGGTGTTCTACCTAGGAACTTCCAAGGGCTTTGGGGATGGAGTATATATGAGGGTTCAAGGACTCTGGCTGGGAGCAGGATCAGCTCTGACATGTTTAGCTACATGTCTGGTCTTGTAAGGTTTCAGGGCAACCTAAACACATTGATCACTGTGTGGAATATTCAAGACTGAATTTAGGTTCAGCCTATAGGGAACAGCATGCAGCTAGCCAGGTCAGAGTTAAGGCACTATGTTTCTCAGTCATGACACAGGAAGAGGGGAGATAGGGGGACCTGACACTGAAGGTCAGACAGGGACACATGCCCTGGTTAGAGCCCACAGGACAGCCTCTTCAAGCCAGAGTAGAGAAAAGCATGGGCTGAGGCACTACAGGAGAGCGACTGTGACACCAGGGGCAAGCTTGCTCCCTGGGTTCGTTTGTGCCCTATAGGGTCCCTTCAGTCAGTCTTGCTGATGTTGTCAGCACCCTTTAAAATGAAGCTCTGGCCCTAGTGTGGTTGCAGGTCTCTGGCTGACTTCACAAAAAACAATCAAGTAAGCGAATTACCAATCAAGGAACATCTGAACCAGTAGGTTTCATGTGAGGGTGACTGTCTAGTGGTCAGAAGGAAAATCTCAAGCAGTGCCGCCTCGGCAGGAACCAGCATGGAGCCCAGTAGCTGACCAAGGGTTTTGAAGATCAAAATCAGAAATCTGACTCCAAGGACTTGGAGCCTACAGCGCATCCTGCCAGTCTGGGGCAGCTCAGAGGGGTGGTTCTGTGTGGTTGTGCACCCAGAGAGGAGGAGGCAGACAGCCCTCCTGCCGCTGCTGGCGCAGTTGGGGAAGACCACGTGTGCTGTCCAGGCCAGGTGTGAGCAAGCCAAGTGTCCTTACTTTAAATGGACCCAAGGCAAGTATACTCCCAAGACATTCCCAATTGCTCCTTGCATAACCTTATCCTGCACACATCCTATAGGGCCCTCACACTAGCCAAGGGCTTCTGGGGAGTGAATTGTCTTTAGTGGTCTGAGCCTCAGGACTCAGAGTGGATGTGGTGTCTCCAGATGAAACGCCTTTGACAGAAACGTGTGGACAACAATGTTATGCAAGGAATACAACCGTAGGATGTGCTGTGATTATGAGCTTGTGCTGTTCCTAATGGGTGTGCTTTGTCTCCTCAGGGAGGAACAAAGGCAGCACTGCTCTCAGTGGAGTGGTAGCCCTGGCAGAATGTGGGGGAGCATGAAGGATCCAGCTAGAGGATCTTTTGCCCCATGGTGGCTTTCAGAGTGCCAAGTGTCACTTAAAAAAAAAAAATGAAGCAAGGGCTCAGCTTGTGTTTCATGAGAGGATATGACTAAATATCTGGGTCTTTCAGTTTAACATAGTTATGTTATCTGGGCGAGGTGGCTCATGCCTGTAATTCAAGCACTTTGGGAGGCAGAGGTGAGAGAATTGCCTGAGTCCAGGGATTCCAGACCAACCTGGGCAATATGGGAAAACCTTGTCTCTACAATAAATTAAAAAATTATCTGGGTGTGGTGGCATGTGTTTGTGGTCCCAGCTACTTGGAAGGATCACCTAAGGTCGGCAGGTTGAGGCTGTGGTGACCATGAGTGTGCCACTGCACTCCAGTCTGGGTGACAGAGTGAGACTCCTACTAAAAAAAAAAAAAAATTTATTATGCTGCTGTACTTTTCATGGTAAATAAAACAGCAGCTGGGAAAATAGGCTTGCTTTCTAGGGCTGTGCTGTCTAATAGTGTAGCCACTAACCGTGTGTGGCTATTTACATTAAATTATTTAAATTACTTAAATTAAATAAAACTAAAAATGCAGTTTGTCAGTTGCACCAATTACATTTCAAGCACTCTGCCAAGCATAGGGAAAGGTTGGTGGTTGCCATATTGGGTGGCACAAATTCTAGAACGTGGTCAAAAGTGGTATTGGTTCATACTATTCTAGAGTTTGCTGCATAGAGTGTAAAATTTACTACACACACATATCTCCCTTTCTAAATAGAGGGAGACGTCTTTGTACATTACACCTCTTTTCCTAGGGTTTTGTTGTTGTTGTTGAGACAGGGTCTTACTCAGTTGCTAAGACTGGAGTTCAGTGACACAATCATAGTTCACTGCAGCCTTGAATTCCTGGGCTCAAGCAATCCTTCTGTCTCAGCCTCCAGAGTAGCTATGACTACAGGTGCTACCACAACTTCCAGCTAATTTTTACAGTTGTTTTGTAGAGATGGGGGGGGCGTCTCAATATGTTGCTCAGGCTGGTCTTGAACTCCTGGGCTCAAGCAATCCTCCTACCTCAACCTCCCAAAGTGCTGGAATTACAGACATATGCCATGGTGCCCAGCCTCATTATGCTTTTAAGGGATATGTCTTATTGGTTTTCCTTTAGCTTATGGGTTTGTAATTATTTCATGATATATTCATTTAACAAATAGTTACCACCTGCACTCTGTGTGCCAGGCACTGTTCTAAGATGCTGACAATTAAACGGTGCTAAAGTTTTCTAATCATACAGGCTTTCCATTTTAGTGGGTTTTTTGTGAAAACCTCAAATTTGTGAAAATTCAGTTTTTGTCATAAGGAAAACAGTTCTATAATCCCAGCCAACAATAGTCCTTATCCATCCCTGAGGGGCCAGGTACAGCCGGTTCTGCGGAGGAGGAAGCAGAGGCTGAGCCAGGGTGGTCACTGGTCCATCTGTCCCCAGGCTCCGTGCCACACGCTGTAAGAGAATGACCAGGGCTCTCCTGAGGTTGAGGCATTGCCATTTGGGGACATATTCAGTTTTCATCCTCCCTGAATTCCAACTCCCAGGGTTACCCCAGATGTGCTGTTTACACAGTTTGTCACTGACTGGAACTTGAATCCTTTGGCATTGACCTTCCTTTTGGTAGCTGTGGGGTTGTGGGACGAGGAAGTGGCTGGAATCTGCTAGTAAAAAGGCTTCATGAGAGGAAGCTCTCCAGAGGAGTAGAAGTTGGGGCTAGGGTGGGCAGAGCCCAAGTATAGCTCCCCATGCCTGGATGTTGCACAGTGCCCCATGTGCCTGCCCTGAGCCCCAGTACCTGCTCACATGTTGCTGGTGAGCGTCTCCTTGCCCAGGTCCCTTTGGGCTCTCCGTTCTGTGAGCCAGAACTATTTGTTGTCCTCTTCCATAGCCTCTGGTGCAGTATGTATTGGGTTCACAGAGTCAGACTGAGTTGTTAAATATATATATTTAAGTTGGGGGTCTGTCACCCAGGCAGGAGTGCAGTGATACAGTCATGGCTCACCACAGCCTCAACCTCCTGGGCTCAGGCAATTCTCCCTCTTCAGCTTCCTGAGTAGCCGGGGCTACAGGTGTGTGCCACCACGCCTAAGTAATTTTTTAATTTTTTTGTAGAGATGAGATCTTGCTATGTTTCTCAAGCTGGTCTCAAACTCCAGACTTCAAGCAGTCCTCCCACCTCGGCCTTCCAAAGTGCTGGGATTACAGGCTTCAGCCACTATGCCCAGTCTGTAGCACTGATTTTATAAAATCAAAAATGTCCCCAACATTTTGAGTGTGTGATACATGCCAGGCCTTGAGCCAAGTTCTTTGTGTGCAGAATTTCACTGGTTCTCACTGTAGCAGTTCAGAGTTCAAGCATTTAGCTCCGCTTACAGACTGAGGGGGCCCCAGGGAGCTACAGTGTTCAGATTTCTTCTTGAAATCCCTCAACCTTTCTCCTCCTTCTGAGTTGACGACCTTACTCTTCCTCCTGGTTTCCTGGGCCCTCCTACCCTCCTCAGTGTGCTCCTCCTACCCTCTACATTGTCAGGCTCTGTCCTAGGCCTTGTGCTGCCCACATTCTATTGTGCATGGCCACTCCTACATCCAGCTGCTGGCATTCCCACTGACTTCTCCCAGGTACCTCCTTCCTCCCACCCATCCCCAAATCCCCTCACTCTTCCCTTCCCCAGCCTTCCCTGGCCCCCTCCACATCAAGTCTGTCCCATGTTGTGATAGCTAATAGGTCTCAAGGTCTATGATACCTCCCAGCTCCAAAGGCCAAGAAATTAGGTGGAGAGGAGGAGAGATAGAGCCAAAATAAAGTTAGTGCTTGAAATATGCCATGGAGAATTCTGGTTCCTCTTCACTGCACTGTGTGGGTAAGTGAGCATCATTGCCGGAAGATACTTACTGCACACAGATTTATTTGGCAGGTTCCACCTGTAAGTGCTGGCAGCAGGGAGTGCACCTGAACTTTTGGGGTGGTGCATTGAAGACAAATACAGCAGAATTTAGAAATACTCCTTTTCTTAGCAGTAAACCAAAGCCACAGGATTTCTGGAAAGATATAAGGAAGGCATGGAACTGGATGAAAGTCTGGTTTGTTTGTTTCTGCTGTTTAAGGCAGGCTCGTTCATGCTCATCAGCTGAGAGGAAGAAGACCCTGGAAACTCTTAGGGAGGAGAGACCCTGGAGTGAAGTATTATTTCCTGCAATTTTTTTTTTTTTTGAGTTGGAGTTTCACTCCATCGCCCAGACTGGAGTGCAGTGGCCGCTCCCAGCCACTGCAGCCTCGACCCACTGGGCTCCAGCGATCCTTCTATCTCAGCCTTCCGAGTAGCCAGAATTAAGGCGCGTGCTACCACACCCGGTTCATTTTTTATTTATTGTAGAGATGAGGTCTTGCCAAGTTGCCCAGGCGGGTCTCGAACCCGCAGGCTCAGGCAATCCACTCACCTCAGCCTCCTAAAGGCGTGGGATTACAGGCTGAGCTACCGAGCCTGGCTTATTTCCTACAATTTAAACTATGACCAAATTATATGTATCCAAACTAACGTTGCCAATTTTTTTCCTTCAGACTTTCTCAAAGTAACTATATTTCCTAAAAATACTCTAATAACTCCATTGGTTCCTGTCACCTCATCCTTTCCTCTCACTTTGGGCAGGGAGGGACGACATCTCTATGCACCAATCCAGCAGGAAGCAGTTACAGAAGACTGAACTTAATTCCTGTTCTAGTTACAAATAAGAATATTTTAAGACAACAAGGAGGGGAATGAAAAGATGTAATGCCAATGGGATAATTTAATGAAATAATCTTAACTAAAGTGTAGCCATTTTCTTAGTAAATTACTTAGCTTGTCCTCTAATCACTAGCCAAGGACAGAACCGGTTTCTCATAGGTAGCTACTGATAATTGTTTTGCAACCCTCTCCCCAGATTGTATTTTATTAATTAGTTTTCCTATTCCAAGTATTTGCCTCCAGCTATAAGAAACCAAGCCAATCAAATCTATTGTGATCAGCCCTTCATGACATTTGTGACACAGACCCCATCACCATGGCAACAGTTATGTGATTAACCCACCCATCTGCCTGCTATCCATCATTGTGATGTTAATACCCATGCTTCTCCATTTCCTTCATGATGACATACGCGGTCTGACAATTAAGTTCACAAACTCATCCTAGAAAAAGTGCTACATATCTCACTGCTGAATGTCATATGGTCACTTTCAAAGTACTCCCCTTGGGAAATTAACTGTCAAAGCAACTTTGGGACTCTTTTTCTGGAATGGCCATCAGAGTTATTGTCATATTACCCTTGATGTCCTGAATGTCATCAAAATGTCTTCCTTTCAATATTTTCTTCATCTTTGGGTAAAGAAAAAAGTCATGAGGGGCCAGGTCAGGTGAGTAGGAAGGTGCTTCAATACAGTTATTTGTTTACTAGCTGAAAAGTCCTTCACAGACAGTATTGTGTAAGCTGGTACATTTACTTCTAAATAGTAAATTTGGTTAACTGTTTGTCCAGTTGGTTCAAATTAATAATGAACAGTACATCTAATATCAAGCAAGTTTAGCAATATCTTTTGGACTCTTGATTTGAACTGGAAAAAGGATTGCTTGCAGCTAGGAGTTCAAAGTTACAGTGAGCTATGATTGTGCCACTGTATTCCAGTCTGGGCAACAGAGTGACACCCTGCCTCTAAAATATATATATTTATACTGAGAGCAATGTAGTAGTGTAAAAGATGGCTAATCTTTTTTGAATCACCTTACAAGGGGAAAAAAAGGTGGCTGAGAGTGAAAGGAGACTGGGGAAAAGGCCAAAAAGTTGCTTGAAAAGCCAGGAAGAAAGGTAATGATGATTTGAATGGAGACAGGTAGATTTAGAAGCAAATGCTCCCCTGGCAGGTAACAGTGTAGGGAAGAGAAATCATATATGGCCAGACAATTAGTAAGCTATGCTTATTTCTGCACATTTGCAATTATCATTAAAGGTTTATCTTGATGAGAGTTATCACAATTCTTTTCTATTTTAACTCTAAAAGTCGATTATATCTACTCTGTTACATTTTTACAGTGTAATAAAAGCTGGTTGTCAATTAAACTATATGATTATTACATAGACACTGTTCATTTTGACCTGAATGATTTGGAGGCAAAGTTACAGAAGTAGATTATGTGACATCCATTATTACATTTCCTTACAATAGTAATTTAAATGTACTTAATTTTTTTCCTTTTATTTCTAGTTGACATGTAATAATTGTATGTACTTATGGGATATAGTGATATTTCAATACATGTATACGATGTAATGGTCAAATCAGTAATCAGCATATGCATCACCTCAGACATTATTTCTTTTTGTTGTGAACATTCAAAATTCTTTCTTTTAGCTTTTCAAAAATGTGCAATAAATTAGAGTAAGGGGCAGGTATCTCTTCAATATTCTGATTTCTTTCTCTTTGGATGAATACCTGATAGTGAGTTTTCTGACTTGTGTGATAGTTCTTTCTTTCTTTTTTCTTTTTCTAAGCACCTGCTGAGAAGGATGGTAGTTCTATTTTTAGTTTTTTGAAACCTCCATAGTTTTCTACAATAGTGTTCTAATTTATATTCCTACCAAAAGTGCATGAGAGCTCCATTTTCTCTGCAACTTTGCATGTAGTTGCTATTTTTCATCTTTCTAATAATTGTCATTTTTTTTAAAGTCAAGATTTCACTCTGTTACTTAGGTTGGTGTACAGTGGCACAATCATGGTTCACTGCAGCCTCCAACTCCTTAGCTAAGCTAGACTCCTGCATCAGCCTCCTGGGTAGCTGGGACTACAGGCATGTGCCATCACACTCAGCTATATATATATATATATATATATATTTTTTTTTTTTTTTTTTTTTTTTAATATATTTAAAACTTTTTTTTAGAGATGAGGTCTCTCTATGCTGCCCAGGCTGGTCTTGAACTCCTAGGCTCAAACAATCTTCCCACCTCTGCCTCCCAAAGTTCTAGGATTACAGCCATGAGCCACATAGTCATTCTAAATGGGGTGAGATGATATCTCGTTGTGGTTTTGGTTTGCATTTTCCTGATGATTAGTGATGTTGAACACCTTTTCATATATTTGTTGGCCATTTGTATATCTCCTTGTAAAAAATTTCTGTTAGGATCCTTTGCCCAATTTTTAACTGGATTATTTGGGTTTTTTGCTATAAAGTTGTTTAAGTTCCTTGTATATTCTCAATATTAGTCCTGTCAGATAAAAAGTCTGCAAATATTTCCTCCCATTCAAGCAGATTTTCTCTTTACTCAATTGATTTATTTGCTGTGGAGATGCTATTTAGTTTAATATAAACCCATTTGTCTATTTTTGTTTTTGTTGCCTGTGCTTTTGAGGTATTAGTCTTAAAATATTTGCCTAGACCAATATCCTGAAAGGTTTCCCCTATGTTTTCTTCTAGTAATTTTATAATCTGGGGTCTTATGTGTAAGTTTTTAATTATTTAATTATTTATTTATTTATTTTTAGTAAGACAAGGTCTCGCTTTGTTGCCAAGGTTGGAGTTCAGTGGAACAATCATAGCTCACTGTAGGCTTAAACTATTGTGCTCAAGTGATCCTCCTGCCTCAGGCTCCTGAGTAGCTGGGACTACAGATGTGTACCAGGTAAATTTTTAAAATGTTTTAGAGAGACATGGTCTCACTATGTTGCTCAGGCTTGTCTGGAATTCCAGGCCTCGAGTGATCCTCCCACCTCGACCTCCCAAGTTGCTGAGATTATAAACATGAGCCACTGTGCCCAGCCCTTTAATTTATGTTGAGTTCATTTTTGTAAATGTGACAGGGAGGGGTCTAGTTTCATTTTCTGCATATGGATATCCAGTTTTCCCAGCACCATTTACTGAAGAGTGTGTACTTTCCCTGGTATATTAATATGCTCTTGGTACCTTTGTTGAAATCAGTTGGCTGTAAATACATGGGTTTATTTCTGGATACTCTAGTCTGTTCTATTGATCTGTGTCTGTTTGTATGCCAATACTATGATGTTTTGGTTACTTTGACTTTGTAGTATATTTTGAAGTCAGATCATGTGATACTTTTAGCTTTATTCTTTTTTTTCAAAATTTTTAAGTTGCTTTTCTTTTTTTTTAATTAATCAATATTTTTTTATTATGGTTTTGTGGGGTACAGTTAAGGATTAGGTGTACAATTACGTTTCATTCAGGCACCCTGTTGATAAGAGGTGTTTTCCCATCCCCAGACAGATATTTTAGCTTTATTCTTTTTCTTCAATATTTCTTTGGTTATTCAGTGTCTTTTGTGGTTCTATATGAATTTCAGGATTGTTTTCTGTGTTTCTGAAGAATGTTGTTTGTATTTTGATAGGCATTGCATTGAATCTGAAGATCTCTTTATGTAGTATGGACAATTTAACAATATGATTTCTCTCAAAACATGAACACAGGTCATTTTTCCATTATTTGCATCTTCTTCAATTTCTTTCATCAATGTTTTACAGTTTTCATTGTAGAGATTTATCATCTCCTTGGCTAAATTTATTCCTAGATATTTTGTTCTTTTGTAGCTACTGTAGATGGCATTGCCTTCTTGTTTTCTTTTTGGCTAGTTTGCTATTGATATGTAGAAATGCTGCTTATTATTCTATGTTGATTTTGTATCCTGTAATTTTATGGAATTTATTTATCAGTTCTAAGAGGTTTTGGTGGGGTCTTTAGGTATTTTTATATATAAGGTTGTGTCATTTGCAAAGAAGGACAGTTTGGTTTCCACTTCTCCAATCTGGATTCCCTTTGTTTCTTTCCCTTGCCTAATTATGCTGGCTAGGACTTCTAGTACTATGTTGAATAACAGTGATGAAAGGGGGCTTACTTGTCTCGTTCCAGTTCTTAGAGGAGAGTGTGGAGAAACATGAGGCCCGATTAGGACAGCATCAGTTGGATAAATTGGATAAACTGTTTTGAGAAAGGATATCTCAGAATGAGATTACAAGAATTGTGAAAGCTGAATAACCAACTGAAAAACATTTGCTGTTTGTCCTGCAGCCAACATAGAAAGTAGTTAACAGCAGGTTCCTGGTTTCCCAACAAACAAAAAGACAATCAACGATTGCTGTTTCAAAACAAAACCCAGGCTGGGTGCAGTGACTCACGCTTATAATTCCAGCACTTTGGGAGGTGGAGGTGAGAGGATTGCCTGAGCCCACGGGCTCGAGACCAGCCTGAGCAAATTGGTGAGATCTCATCTCTACAATAAGTCAAAAAATTAAATGGGCATGATGGTGCCTGCCTGTAGTTCCAGCTACTTGAAAGGCTGAGGTGGAAGGATCCCCTGAGCCTAGCAGGTCAAGGTTGCAGTGGCCAGGAGTGTGCCACTGCACACAAACATGGGTAACAGAGTGACTCCAACTCAATAAATAAATAAATAAAGACAAAACCCTACAATCGAGCAGCTGCTTGGCAAACCTCTGGTAATGCATGTGGTCAATTTATAGAAGTTCTCCATGTCCCACGGACAATTCCTTGCCCACATTGAGTGCCCCATGTTAAATCCAAATACAATAGTATAAATGCTTCTATCTAGCCTCTACCTCTTTGCAGACAGCAGACACTCTCACTGCTGTCCTGTCTGTTGGGCCCAGCACAACATGTCTTCCCTTTTATTCATCTACCTTTACTAATTCATAGCTGTCTTGGTGAATACTCTCACTCTCCACAACTCTGGCCACACTCAGCCTGCCATGCATGGCGTTTTGGTGGCCCATTTGAGGACCCCTCCTAACAGAGACCTCTTCCCCCACTCTCTTCTTCCAACTCGAGACTCTTGATGGACTGTGTCTAAGATTAGACAACAGATGGTCCTGGCTGGGGCTACTTTCTGGCGAGTCCGAAGGCCCTAAGGAAAGATATTAGACCACCATCGCCCAATCAAGTGAAAGGCAAGAGTTTTCTTTCCTTTTACAGTTTTCCAGCGGATGATTTTTAGTAACTCTTTGGCAACTGATGGTTTCTGGCCAGGGCACTCCCTGTTGTAGCCTGAATGCCAGACAGTGTACGAGTTTGACTGCCTTGCTCTGAAGGGAGGAAGGCTTTCTCCTATCTCTCCTGGTCAGAGGTCCCTAATTCCAACGTGTGCACATGGCTGATAGCTGGAAGCTCGTCCACAACAAACTCACATGCTTAGGGAGACCCACACCTCTCTTTCTCCCTCTCCAAATATCCTGTGAGAAGAGCCAATCTTCTTGTCCGACCTCATTAAGCCAAGTAAGCCCAGAAAGCACCAGATTTGTGAGTCGCCCTTCAACCTTCTTTCCCTGACCTGATCTGGTCACCCAGCATCCTTGGCCTTAGTATTTGGATCTAAGCATCTTGGCTCCTGGCTGGAGTACCTCCCTATCAGGCAGGATGCCCTTAGAGCAAATTTGTGTCCCTTCACAGATGTCAGAGATCTTCTCCAATAGGTGGGATGCCCCTTGGAAAATGTATCTCTAAGTGGACCTCTTTCCCCTCAGTAGGATGCTCCTAGAGGAACTGGCAGTTCAAGTCCTTAGCAGACGATTTTTCCCCATCACACCATTCCCCCAGATTTACCCCTGACCTGCATTTTAAAACATTGGAATACATTTCACCCTTAGACTCTCAAAAAGAAACATCCAATTTTCTTATGTAATAAATTACAGCCTTCTTACCAGTTTCCGAACCAGGGGTCTTGGCTTTTACATGGAACTTTGGGCCCAAGCACTCTTTCAACTTAACCTGTTCGTCATAATTCTTCGAAATGATCTGAGGTTCCTTATATTCAGGCTTTTATAACTCTCTCTCAGGATCCCAATCTCTACCAAAACTGCCAGGTATGTTCAGTCAAATTTTTGGATCCTACTAATTCTGACAGTCTGGCCATCCATTTTATCAGCCAGGCCCCTCCAGACATTAGACCGAAACTCCAAAAACCAGATGAAGGGCCACAAGACCCTTTCCTCATGCTATGAGACATTGGCATTCAAGGTCTTCAGCAACGGAGAGGAGGTCTTGAAGAATGAAAAGGAAATAAAACCAAAAAAGGAGACAAGCAGCAAGCCCAATATATGGCAGCTGCTATTGTCAGTTCCCTGCCCATACCAAGACCCCAAACATGGTTGTTAACAGTGGGAACTCCACCTAAATGGCCGCCCTTCAAGCCAAAGTTGACACCTTTTACCTGTTATCATCATAGCCAACCAGGACATTTAAGGTATAACTGTCTCCAGAGGAAAATGCCCCCTGGACCTTGCCCATGGAGCAAACAAGAAGGACACTGGAAGCCCTTTCCTCCTTGTGCAAGGGGATCATCCCACAACGAAAACCCCAAGTACAGGCTAACCCAGGAAAACAACAAATGCTTTGAACCCCATTCCCTAACTACGGGGAGCCCAACAAAGGGGACAGTCTCCTTAGTGGCAATTAACAGTCTTCAAGACCCAGAGGCCATGAAGACTACCTTATTTTCCATCTCTGTGAATAAACCTTGGGCAACTGTATGTATGGCAGAGGACAAAATTAACTTTAACTTCTTAATTCCAGAAGTTACGTACTCTGTCCTAATAGCTTTTCTCGATCTACTTTCCAGTTCTCAAATCTTCTCACTAGCATAAATGACCAGCCCAGGCAGAGACATTTTTATCCCCTTTAGTCTGTACTTTAAAATAAAAAAACATTTTTAGGCCAGGTTTGGTGGCTCAGCCTGTAATCCCAGCACTTTGGAAGGCCAAGGCAAGTGGATTGCCTGAGCCCGTGGGTTTGAGACCAGCCCAGGCAACTTGGCGAGACCTCATCTCTACAATAAATAAAAAATTAGCTGGGCACGGTAGCGCGCCTCTGTACTTTCGGCTACTTGGAAGGATGAGGTGGAAGGATCACCTGAGACCAGCAGGTCAATGCTGGGGTGGCCGTGAGTGTGCCACTGCACTCCAGTCTGGGTGACAGAGTGAGACTCCAACTCAAACAAAACATTTTTACTCACTCCTTTCTTGTTTTGCCAAGTTTCCTTACCCCTTTACTTGGAAAAGATATAATCTCAAAATTCTTACCTGTGTAGAAATTGCCAAGTGTTCTCATTAAGTTAAATTTTTAAAATGCCTTAAAAACAAGGATAACCTGCTCTTCCAAACAGTCTGTTACCTCCAAAGCTTATGCATTAAGCCATTTAAGACAAAAGTTCCCAAGGTGCAGGTATTTATGGCTTTATATCAACACTCTACAAACAAAATTCTGTTTGGTTATTTAAAAGGTTAATTCAAATTATGGATTTAGAAAAGTTATTTATGAAAAAGGTAGAAAGGAACCAGCAAGTAGGAAAAAGATGTGAAGACAGTTATTGTTATGGAGATGTATTTTTGGTAAGGAAGCCTATAAAGGAAAGAGAATAATTTTGTATAGATAAAAGGACCCAAGCCAAAATAGAGTTACCTTGGCCATTTTGGGCAGGTAGCTTAGTATACTTCATACTTTTGTCTTGTTATGGTGAATAATGCTTACTTTATTTTTATTTTTTTTTGAGTTGGAATCTCACTCCATCACCCAGACTGAAGTCCAGTAGCACGCTCACAGCCACTCTAGCATCGATATGCTGGTTTCAGGCGATCCTTCCGCCTCAACCTTCCAAGTAGCCAGAACTACAGGCATGCACTACCATGCCTGACTAATTTTTTTATTTATTATAGAGACAAGGTCTCACCATGTTGCCCAGGCTAGTCTTGAACTCGTGGGCTCAGGCAATCCTCTCTCTTCAGACTCCCAAAGTGCTGGGATTATAGGGTTGAGGCACCACACCCACCCTAATGAGTTACTTTCTTTTCTTTTTCTTTCTTTCTTTTCTTTTTTGAGTTGGAGTCTCACTTCGTCACCCCGGTTGGAGAGCAGTGGCATACTCACCACCACCCCAGCATTGACCTGCTGGGCTCAGGCCATCCTTCCGTCTCAGCCTTCCAAGTAGCCAGAACTACAGGTGTGTGCAACCACACTAAACTAATTTTTTTATTTATTGTAAAGATGAGGTCTCACCACGTTGTCCAGGCTGGTCTTGAACCCATGGGCTCAGGCAATCCCTTCACCTCAGCCTCCCAAAGTGCTGGGATTACAGGCTTGAGCCACTGCGCCCGGCCTTTTCTTACTTTCTAATAGGCTCTGTTAACTCTCTTACTCTGTAGTAAGCTTGATTAACTCCTCTGACTAGAGTCACTGATAAGTAAAGCTGTGACATAGTCCCAGTAACTAGCACCAAGAAATTATAATGTACATTTTTGCTTCAAAGATGTGTTTCTTTTTTTTTTTGAGTTGGAGTCTCACTCTGGAGTGCAGTGGCATGCTCCTGGCCACCGCAGCCTTGTTCTGCTGGACTCCGGTGCTCCATCCACCTCAGCCTTCCAAATAGCTGGAACTATAGGCGAGTGCTACCACACCCGGCTGATTTTTGATTTATTGTAGATACGAGGTCTAGCCAAGTTGCCTGGGCGGGTCTCAAACCCGCGGGCTCAGGCAATCCACTCACCTTGGCCTCCCAGTGCTGAGAACAGGCTGAGCCACTGAGCCTGGCCCCAAAGATGTGTTTCTAACTATCAGTCCTGTTTACATGACAGACCACCTGATCTCCGAGATGAAAGAAATGGACAATCAGGAGGCCACTAGCCTTCCTGTCATCTCTCCCAAGATTGTATTTTCCCCTTTTTGTTTCCCAAATCCAAGAACATTTGAAAATTACCATCTGTGTCATAAGACTTTGCTTTACAGACCTTGGTTCAGTCTCTCTGTCTACATAATTGATTACCTAAAACTCAGGCCACTGCTATCCTGAATAGCGAATTGCTATGATGACAACCCCCTCACACCACTGTCATGTTCCACAGGAAGGTTCTTTCTAAATCAAACACCTCCTTTTCCCAGCCTCACACATTTGCAGCCACATTTCTTGTGTCTCTCCCTTAAGAAGTAAATACATTCTTTTCTAATTTACTTTCTGAATAAAGTTTTTTCTAATCTACTGTGTGCAATTATTTGGATATCTGCGGCACTGACCTATCTCACTGACCTAATAGCAGGAAAGGATCTTGTATGGTAAATTTTTGTCCCAAAGTAAAATGACTGAACATATAATAAATAAAGAAGTATGGGACAAATCAGAAAAGTCCAAACATGCGGTAAAGTGTATATGTAAGCCATAAAATAGGAAGAGGAGTGTATGGAAGGAAGTTCTATTATGATCAAATTTACTAAAAAAGATTATTTAGGTATTTCTATGAATTGTAACCATTAATCTCAAAATCACACTAATGTTAGGTCAGAATGCCAAAGTAACAGTTTTTTTTTCTTAAAACACTAATCTGTCACAAACTCTAAGTAATTGGCTTAAGAGAAAAATTTGTATTCCAAAGTAAAATAATAAAGATAAAACTGATGCCAAGTGGGATGTGGTGCAAAATTCATGGATTCTTTGGCTCAACCCTAAAATGAATTTTAGAGTGGTCAGCAAAATTTTAAAACAAGTTTATTAGAGAAAGAAGAGGGGAAAGGTAGGCATGCCAAAGCTGGCATGGGCAAGAGAAGCTGCACTTTTTGCTTTTATTATGATCATTTCTTATTATCATTTCTATGACCTTTTGATTCTCGGTCTGGGAGCCACCTTGATAGAGTCGTCCTTGGGTGAGTTGAAGGGGTAGAGTAGACTAGGAGTCCACACTGAATTCACATTCCAGCCTGCAGTGCTGTTCAGCCTGCCAACAGGTTGTCAGGATGCTTTCTAAAACCTTCTTATAAGAAATGTATCTATCGCCGGGCTCAGCCTGTAATCCCACGCCTTTGGGAGGCTGAGGTGAGTGGATTGCCTGAGCCTGCAGGTTCGAGACCCACCTGGGCAACTTGCCGAGACCTCATCTCTACAATAAATCAAAAAAAAAATTAGCCGGACGTGGTAGCGCATGCCTGTAGTTCCAGCTACTTGGAAGGCTGAGACGGAAGGATTGCCGGAGCCCAGCAGGTCGAGGCTGCGGTGGCCAGGAGCGGCCACTGCACTCCAGTCTGGGCGACAGAGTGAGACTGCAACTCAACAACAACAACAAAAAGAAATGTTGCCTAACCTAAATTAGCTACTCTGCCTCAACTCCTCCCTTAGATATTTTCTATCCCATAATCATATCGGGTAAAGAGAGGGGAAGGTCAGTCTTTTGTAATTTTTTCAAAGCTGATAATGGGTGTCGCCTTGCCTAGTTAGAGATAGAAAATCTCTCCCTGTGTGATCTAAGGTGTTTAGATTTGTTTCAGAGGTGGCGTCACTTGTAGGTACCAGTTGGAATTCTCACATGACAATTGTGTGGGCATGGCATTGTTTGATTCTGGAGGAAACAAATTTAAACAAGACAAGAACCAAAAATTAGCAGGATTATAACCATTATAATAGGCCTAATAAAAAGAATTTAAACAAACCCCCGTGCAACGAGAAATTAAGTGAAGCCAGGTGTATATTGACAATTTAGTTGGTGAATGATTACTTTTTGTGGAAGGGCTGCAAGGCTTGTGGTTACTAGTATAATTTAAATAATAAACTTCAATTTCTGTGACTTTATTATAAGTAGAGGTTGAGTGAGTAAAGAAACCTCAGAGGAAAGCATTTTACTTGTACCATTTTCATAAAACAGCTGTCTTTATTTTTAAGATGGTATTGAGGGTGAGCTGGTTTCCTATAGATAACATAAACAGATTTTTAAAAATAAAAGACATAGCTATGGGCTGGGCTTGGTAGATCAGTCTGTAATTACAGCACTTCGGGAGTCTCACTCTGTCGCCCAGGCTGAAGGGCAGTGGTATACTCACGGCCACTCCAGCGTTGACCTGCTGGGCTCTGGCGATCCTTCTGCCTCAGGTTTCCGAGTAGCCGGAACTACAGATGCGTGCTACCACACTGTGCTAATTTTTGATTTATTGTAGAGACAAGGTCTCACCAACTTGCCTGGGCTGGTCTCGAATCTGTGGGCTCAGGCAATCCACTCGCCACGGCCTCCCAAAGTGGTGAGATTATAGGCTGAGCCACCGAGCTCAGCCTCTTTTTATTAAAGGCAAATTATTTAGGACCAGTTTACTTGCAAACTATAGTTTAGACTTCATATATCTTATTTGCATAAAGTGTAACAAGATTGTTTGCCTTTTTAACTTGTCTTTGTTGAAACGTTTTTATTTTATTTTATTTATTTATTTATTTTTTTGAGTTGGAGTCTCACACTGTCACCCAGACTGGAGTGCAGTGGCCGCTCCCGGCCACCACAGCCTCGACCTGCTGGGCTCCGGCGATCCTTCCACCTCAGCCTTCCAAGTAGCCGGAATTACAGGCATGCGCTACCACGCCTGGCTGATTTTTTGATTTTTATTGTAGAGATGAGGTCTCGCTGCCCAGGCGGGTCGCGAACCCGTGGGCTCAGGCAATCCATTCACCTCAGCCTCACAAGGGCGCGGGATTACAGGCTGAGCCACCGAGCCCGGTGAAATGTTTTTAAAATAAGGAATATAATTAGGTAGGACCTTAATCTTAATTGTTTAAGAGCAGCTTGTTTTGAAATATCATTTTAGAGAGGACAGAAAAACTCCCACAGTGGGAGGGGACCTGAGGGGGTTGTCCAAAAACAGATTCCTATTGAACTTATGTAAACAACCATATTGTTATCAATGAATACTTACAAACAGTATTTTTACATTTTGGAGAAATTAGAGAGAAAGATATGTTTTAAATTTTGCTTAAAAGACAAAACTTACTTATTTGTGGAAAAAAACTGTAAATTGCTCCAAGAAAAAGATTTTACTTTGACTCTGAAAAATATAGCAAAAATAATTAGTAAAATTATAAACAAAAAGTTATAAAATTATTTGATTTTTTATTAACTTACTTTATGCAGTTAACTCTTGTTTTGCTAGTGATCCTATGTTGGATTAGCAATCCTCATGAACATGCAAGTTTTATTTTTTCATTCTTTTTGATTTGGAGTCTCACTCCATTGCCCAGGCTGCAGTGCAGTGGCATGCTCACAGCCACCCCAGGGTCTACCTGCTGGGCTCCAGAGATCCTTTCGCCTCAGCCTTCCAAGTGGCTGGAAGGTGCGTGCTACTGTGCCTGGCTAATTTTTTGACTTATTGTAGAGACGAGGTCTGCCAAGTTGCCCAGGCTGGTCACGAGCCCGCAGGCTCAGGCAACCTACTTGTCTTTGCCGCTAAAATGCTGGGGTTACAGGTTGAGCCACTGAGCCCAGCCAAACACGCAAATTTTAAGAGTCCTGGAAGAAGACTTTTAAATTGTTAGCAACGGTACTGAATAACACTTGCCAGAGTCCTATAGCTGATTACAATGACAGCCTGGGTATGCAAAGCCTGAAAAAGATTTTCAAAACCATTTTAGGTTTTATAATAGATGCCATTTATAAAACAATTTCCTTGACTGACAGGTACTATCTACTGGTTTTGAGCCATTATGGAGGCAATTTAGGAGAAAGGTGTAGGGGAAGGTATGGTCCCTAGAAACTGAAGCCATTTTTGATCTTTCAAATGACTGCTTGTCTCTTCAAGCAGTCATATGTCGATTAGGAAAGTTTCCCATCCTCCCCAGGCATCTGACAGGAAGATAATTGTAAATGAACTCAGAGGCAGCATATTCATTAAATTCTAATCATAGATGTAGCTTTCACTTTATGATCCAATATTAATTTTATATAGGTGGTTGATATCGCATAGTTGGACATATTAGAATCACACAATTTTGGAACATATGACACTGACACATAAATATCACCTTAAGGATGTTTAAACATTCTTTCCTGCTTCACAATGCTTCCTGTGTGATTTTCACATACCAAATGAGACATCAAAGTGTCTCCTTGGATTTCAGGAAACCTGATAATAAAAAAAAAATTAAGCCAGGCTCAGTGGCTCAGCCTGTAATCCCACGCTTTGGGAGGCTGAGGTGAGTGGATTGCCTGAGCCCGTGGGTTCGAGACCTGCCTGGGCAACTTGGCGAGACCTCATCTCTACAATAAATTTTTAAAAAATCAGCTGGGCATGGTAGCGCATGCCTGTAATTCCGGCTACTCGGAAGGCTGAGGTGGAAGGATTGCCGGACCCCAGCAGGTCGAG
>NW_007255649.1:502784-505619 GCF_000164805.1 Carlito syrichta
CTCCGGTGAGCCTTCCGCCTCAGCCTTCCAAGTAGCTGGAACTACAGGTGCATGCTACCATGCCCGGCTAATTTTTGATTTATTGTAGATATGAGGTCTCGCTAAGTTGCCCAGGCGGGTGTTGAACCTGCAGACTCAGACAATTCACTCACCTCGGCCTCCCAAAGTACTGGGATTACAGGCTGAGCCACCGAGCCCGGCCTGGCTTACTTTTTGATTTATTGTAGAGATGCGGTCTTGCAAGGTTGCCCAGGCTGGTCTCGAGCCTATGAGTTCAGACAATCCTCTAGCCTTAGCCTCCCAAAGTGCTGAAATTACAGGTATGAGCCACCACACCCAGCTAACATTAAAGGTTTGGGGGTTTTTTTGAGTTGCAGTCTCACTCTGTTGCCCAGGATGGAGTGCAGTGGCATGCTCACAGCCACCACCACATCGACCTGCTGGGCTCTGGCGATCCTTCCACCTCAGCCTTCCAAGTAGCCAGAACTATAGGCATGCACCTACCATGCCCAGCTTATTTTTGGTTTATTGTAGAGATGAGGTCTCACCAAGTTACCCAGGCTGGTATCGAATCCACAGACTTAGGCAACCCACTCGCCTTGCCTCCCAAAGTGCTGGGATTATAGGCTGAGACACCGAATCCAGCCACATTAAAGGTTTTTAAAGCATGATATCATAGCACACAATTACAGGTTACCACAAAGTTGCTATTTATTTAGCCAAAATGATAATTTAGAAATTTGATTGCCGGGCTCAGAGGGCTGAGGCAGAAGTATCATCAGAGTCCAGCAGGTCGACATTGGGGTGGCCATGAGCATTAGGGTGCTCTAACACTCTAGCCTGGGTGACAGATTGAGATTCCAACTCAAAAAAAAAACAAAAACAAAAGAAATTTGAAAAGCAAAAACCTTACTCTTGGTAGAGGAGATTCATAGTTTTAGCGGTAAAAAGAAAGACATCTGGGAATCAGTTGAAATTGCCTTTCTCCCCTACTTTTTGCAGTTTACAAAAACCTCTTATGTTTTTTTGAAATACAAAGTGTGGCCGGGCTCGGTAGCTCAACCTGTAATCCCAGTGCTTTGGGAGGCCGAGGTGAGTGGATTGCCTGACCCTGCGGGTTCGAGACCCACCCGGGCAACGTGGTGAGCCCTCATCTCTACAATAAATAAAAAATTAGCCGGGTGTGGTAGCCCACGCCTGTAGTCCTGGCTACTTGGAAGGCTGAGGCGGAAGGATTGCCAGAGCCCAGCAGGTCGAGGCTGCAGTGGTCAGGAGTGGCCACTGCACTCCAGTCTGGGCAACAGAGTGAGACTCCAACTCAAAAAAAAAAGAAAAAAAAAAGAAATACAAAATTTTTGCTTAAAAGAGAAGAGCAAAAATTTCATACTTGCATGAGAGTATTAGTAGCATTAAAGCTAATTTTAATAAGAATTTGTAATGAAGCCATTGCTTTGCTAAGCTACGGTCTGACTATGTCGCTCCTTGAACCAAAGTTGCCATGTTTCCTAGCCTTGGCACCCTCCCCTACCTTGGGGAGATGAATCTCCTCTTTCTCTCTCTAATTTACTTTTTAAATAAACTATATTTTCCAATCTAACTTCTGTGCAATTCTTTGTATCTTTTATGCAGCACTGGATTGCACACCAGATACTCACATCCCTGGTGTGTCTGACCTAACATTCTGGAGGCCCTGCTGGAATTGTGACCCAACCGCTTGCTAATTCTCCATTATTTTATTAGCTTTCAAGTTCTTTTAAGCAGTTAAAAATGCATTTGGTACAATTCTTCTAGTAGCTTAGAGGGTATTGATCCAAATCACCTACTCTATCATTTCTGAAAGTGAAAGTCAGGAGATTTTTTTTTTTCCTGATTCATAACTGTCTTGGTGAATACTTTCACCCCGCCCCCACCCATGACTCCAGTCATTCCCAACCAGCCACACATGGTAGAAAGACTTTCAGTTTTTTAATTCTGTATGATGTTAGTTGTAGGTTTGTTACATATGGTCTTTATTATGTGGAAATATGTTCCTTCTATGTCTAGTTTGTTGACAGCTTTTATTCTGAAGGAATGTTATTGATTTCTAGTTTTATTCCATTGTGGTTTGAGAAGATACTTGATATGATTTTTTTTTTTTTTTTTTTGAGTTGGAGTCTCACTCTGTCACCCAGACTGGAGTACAGTGCCACACTCCCAGCCTCCGCAGCCTTGACCTGCTGGGCTCCGGAGATCCTTCCGCCTCAGCCTTCCAAGTAACTGGAACTACAGGCACGCGCCACCATGCCAGGCTAATTTTTTGATTTATTGTAGAGATGAGGTCTCGTCAAGTTGCCTAGGCGGGTCTTGAACCTATGGGCTCTGACAATCCACTCACCTCAGCCTCCCAAAGCGTGGGATTACAAACTGAGCCACCGAGCCCGGCTAATATGATTTTAGTTTTTGAAAATTTATTGAGACTTGTTTTTATATGGTCTTCTCCCGGATAAGGTTTCATGTGCTGATGAGAACAATGTATACTCTGCAGTTGTTGGATGAAATGCCCGTTAGATTCATTTGCTCTGTAGTGCAGATTAATTCCAATGTTTCCTTGTTGACTTTCTGTCTATATGATCTTTCCAATGCTGAAAGTGGAATGTTGAATTCCCCAACTATTATTGTATTGGGGTCTATCTCGCTCTTTTTTTTTTTTTTTTTTGAGTTGGAGTCTCACTCTGTCGCCCAGACTGGAGTGCAGTGGCCGCTCCTGGCCACCGCAGCCTCGACCTGCTGGGCTCTGGCGATCCTTCCGCCTCAGCCTTCTGAGTAGCCGGAATTACAGGCATGCGCTACCACACG
>NW_007255649.1:505639-563962 GCF_000164805.1 Carlito syrichta
TCTCGAACCCATGGGCTCAGGCAATTCGCTCACCTCAGCCTCCCAAAGGCACGGGATTACAGGCTGAGCCACCGAGCCCGGCTTCTATCTCTCTCTTTAGCTCTAATAACATTTGCTTTATACATCTGGGTGATCTGGTGTTGGGTGCATATGTATTTACAACTGTTATATTCTTTTGCTGAATTGATCCTTTTATCATTATATAGTGACCTTCTTTGTTTCTTTGTATGTTCTTTTAACATAATTTTTTGTAGAGATGGGGTCCCGCTATGTTCCCAGGCTGATGTCAAACTCCTGACCTCAAGTGATCCTCCTGCCTCTGCCTCCCAAAGTTCTGAGATTACAGGCTTGAGCCACTGCACCCTGCCATTTTTATATTCTTTGACTTAAAGTCTTTTTTGTCCATTATAACTGTGCTACTCCTGCACACTTACCATTTCCATTGGGGTGGAATATCTATTTCATCCCTTCACTTTCAATCTATACAAGTCTGTCTTTACAAGAGAAGTGAGGCTGGGTGACGAGGCTCGTGCCTGCAATTCTAGCACTTTTGAAGGCTGAGGTAGGAGGATTGTTTGAGGCCAGGAGTTCAAGACCCAGACTAGGCAACATAGCAAGACCTTGTCTCTACAAAAAATAAAGACAATACAAAACAGTTGAAATGAGTTTATTGTAGCTGGCGCAGTAGGGTCTTTTTTTATCCATTCAGTCTACATCTTTATTATTATATTATTGTTGTTCCTATGGTGTGGAGCAATCTATTTGTTTTAATTGGGGACTTTAAACTGCTTATATTAAAGGTTAATATTGACAGGTGCAAACTTATGCCTGTCATTTTGTTAATTGTTTTCTAAGTATTTTGTATATTCTTGTTCCCTTCTTTCTGTCTTATTGTTTAGCTTTATGATGTGGTGGTTTTGATTCCTTTCTCTTTCTCATTTGTATATCTGGTATATCAGTGAGTTTTATACTTTCATGTGTTTCCATGACGGTAAATGTCATCATTTTGCTTGCAGAAGCATTTTTTGTATAGCCAGCCTAGTGATGATAAAGTCCCTCAGTTTTTGCTTGCCTGGGAAATACTTTATTTCTCCTTCATTTCTGAAGGACATTTTTACTAAGTATATTATTTTTGACTGACAGTTTTCTTTTCTTTTATTTTGTTTCTTTCAGCCCTTTGAATATGTCAATTTTTTGTGTCAGAGTCTCACTCTGTCACCCAGACTGGAGTGCAGTGGTACAATTACAGCTCACTGCAGCCTCTGTCTCCTGGGTTCAGTGATCCTTCTGCCTTAGACTCTTGATTAGTTTGGATTACAAGTAAACACTACCATACCCAGCTAATTTTTTTATTTTTTATTTTGTAGAGATGAAGTCTTGCTATGTTGCCTAGGCTGGTTATGAACTCACAGACTCAAACAATTCTCTTGCCGTGGCCCCCCCTAAAGTGCTAGAATTACAGGTATGAGTCACTGTGCTCAGCTAGAGTAACACTTTTTTTTAATTTTTGAGTTGGAGTCTCACTCTATCGCCCAGACTGGAGTGCCATGTCACGCTCCCGGCCACGGCAACCTCGACCCACTGGACTCCGGCGATCCTTCTGCCTCAGCCTTCCAAGTAGCCGGAATTACAGGCATGCGCTACCACACCCAGCTGATTTTTTAATTTATTGTAGAGATGAGGTCTCACCAAGTTGCCCAGGTGGGTCTCGAACCCGCGGGCTCAGGCAATTCACTCACCTCAACCTCCCAAAGCGTAGGATTACAGGCTGAGCTACCGAGCCCAGCTGAGTAACACTTTTTTATACATTAGACTTTTAAATCACATAGAAAACAAAAATTGAAGTTACCAAAGTTACAATAATACTAGCTTTTATAATTGTCCATTTATCTTTCATGGAGATGTTTATTTATTTATTTATTTATTTATTATTTGAGTTGGCGTCTCATTCTGTCACCCAGACTGGAATGCAGTGGCAAGCTCCCGGCCACCACAGCCTTGACCTGCTGGGCTCCGGCGATCCCTCCGCCTCAGCCTTCCAGGTAGCTGGAACTACAGGTGCGCGCTACCACGCCCAGCTAATTTTTTGATTTATTGTAGAGATGAGGGCTTACCAAGTTGCCTAGACAGGTCTCGAACCCGCAGGCTCAGGTAATCCACTCACCTCAGCCTCCCAAATCACGAGATTTCAGGCTGAGCCACTGAGCCTGGCTAGAGATGTTTATTTCTTCACATGGCTTGGAGTTACTGTTTAGTGTTACTTCATTTCAACCTGCAGGACTCCCATTAGCACTTCTTACAGGTCAGAACCAGTGGTAACAAACTCCCTCAGTCTTTGTTTATATTGGAAATTCCTCCTTTTTATCTTATTTTTGAAAGACAGTTTTGTCAAATATAGGACTCTTTATTAACAGTTTTTTTTCCTTCAGAACTTTGAATATATCATTCAATGCCGTCTGATCTCCAAGGTCTTTGATGATAAATCTGATAGTAATCTTATTGAAATTTCTTGTATGTGATAAGTTGCTTCTCTCTTGCTGCTTTCCAGATTCTTTCTTTGGCTTTTGACAGTTTGATTATACTATGTGTTGGTGTGGTCTCCTTGAGTTTAATCTGCTGGGAGCTCATTGAGCTTCTTGGATGTCTATATATATCGTTCATCAAATTTGGGAAGTTTGGGGGTATTATTTTATCAAATACTTTTCCTGCTCCTTTCTCTCTCTCTTCTCATTCTGGGACTCCCATATTGCACATGTTGGTTGGTTTAGTGGGGCCGCATAGGTCCTTTAGGCTCTGTTCATTTTTATTCCATTATTTTTGTTTCTATTCCTCAAACTCTGTAATTTCAGTTGTCCTTTTTCAAGTTCATGATTCTTTCTTCCACTTACTCAAATCTGCTTTTGAATCATTTTACTGAATTTTTCATTTCAGTTAGTGTACTTTTCAGCTCTAGAATTCGTTTGTGGTTCCTTTGTATGTTTTCTATCTTTTTATTGATATTTTCATTTTGCTCATACATAGACTTTTTTGACTTTGTGTACATCTTCTCTTAGCTATTTGAGAATCCTGAAGACAATTGTTTTAAAGTCTTTATTGCTGTCTTTATTTCTTCTTCTCCCTCCTTCTCCTTTTCTCCTTCTTCTCCTTCTCCTTCTTTTCCTTCTCCTCCTCCTCCTCCTTCTCCTTCTCCTCCTCCTCCTCCTCCTTCTTCTCTCTCCCCCTGCTTCTTTCTGTCTTTCTTTTGTGTTCTTTTTTTCTACACAAGGTCTCAAGGTCTTACTCTTGCTCAGGCTGAAGTGAAGTAGCATGATTATACCTCACTGCAGCCTCTATCATCACTCCTGGGCTCAGGTGATCCTCTCACCTTAGCCGCCCATCCCCCTGGGGAGCTGGGACTATAGGTGTGCACCACCACGCCCAGCTAATTTTTTAAACTTTTTGTAGAGATGGGGTTTCACTGTGTTGAACTCCTGGTCTCAAGTGATCCTCCCACCTTGGCCTCTCAAAGCACTGGGATTCTAGACATGAGCCACAGCACCTAGCAGGACAGTTTCTTTTTTGTTTGTTTCTAGTCAAAAGAAAGCTGGAGTAACAGTTTCTTTTTATTTATTTTTCTTTGAATTGGTCTTATCTTCCTGCTTCTTTGTATGCCTTAAGATTCTTCTTGAAAACTGGACATTGACTTTTACAATGTGGTAACTCTGGAGATCAGTTTCTCCCCTTCTCCTACAGTTTACCATTTAAAAAATTGTTATAGGGTGTCTCTGTGCTAGGGTTCAGCTTGAAGTATACACTTAAGTTATTTTCAGGTCTTTTTCTTCTCTCTCTCTTTCTTCTTTTTTTTTCAGTTGAAGTCTCACTCAGTCTGGAGTGCAGTGGCACAATTATAGCTCACTGCAGCCTTAATCTTCTGACCTCAGGTGATCCTTCAGCCTCAGCCTTCCTATTAGCTGGCATTAGGGCTCATGCTACCATGTCCAGCTAATTTTTTTTTTGTAGAGATGATGTCTTGCTATGTTGTATAGGATGATCTCAAACTCCTGAATTCAAGAAATCCTCCCAAGTGCTAGGATTACAGGTGTGAGCCACCATGCCAAGCTTTTTCAGGTCTTTTCTGAGCCGACATCTTTCCCTTGTGCATGCTTTGTGATTTTATAATTTCTTCCATACATAAGGTTGCTTTTGAATGTCTTAGTCCTTAAATATCTGGCTCCCAAAAAGAGAAAAATAAAAACAGGTTGAGGTGCTGGCCCTTTAAATCCTCTGGAAGTTGTCTCTCCTCATGGGATTGGGTTATAAAAATGGGAACAATGGCCACTATGATCTGAATTTTTGTCTCTCTCCTAAATTTATATGTTGAAATCTAATCACCAAGGTGACGGTATTAGAAGGTAGGGCCTTGGGGAGATGATCAGGTCATGAGGATGGAGCCCTCTTTAATGGGATTAGTGCCCTTATAAAAGAGGCTCTAGTGATCTTCCTTGTTCTTTCTGTCATGTGAGGATACAGCTAGATGATGGCATCTGTGAACTAGGAAGCCAACCCCCACCAGAAAGCAAATCTATGGGAGCCTTCATCTTGGACTCTCCAGTCTCCAATTGGAAAGGATAAACTTCTGTTGTTTATGGGCCATCCTGTTTAGGGTATTATGTTAGACAGTCCCAACAGACTAAGCCACTCACATTCACAAGCAGATAAGCTGTGTTTTAGGTCTCCCAGAAAGACCCAGCATGTGGCTCAGTGCAGAGTTGAACAAGTCAAGTACCCTATGGTGGGCATTGGGGGCAAGAATGGAACACTGGAGGTCAAGCAGCATTCCCTGCATGGTGCATGAAACATGAAACCCCTGAGGTCCATGGAACCCACAAGGTGGTGCAGATCAGCTGGGTGTGGACTCACACAGTGGTGGTGGTGGCAACACAAGTACATGCTGCTCTGTGTGCCGTGTGCCAGCCTGAAGGACCTGATGCAGAGGAGGACAGAGGTATACAGCTGTTGTGGGGTTCTCTGCTTGGGCTTCACATTGAGCGGGTATCCAGCACCTCCATAGATTCAAAACATCATGGTCATAATAACTACTGGACTTACAGGATGCCTGGAGCACTCAGGAGAGAAGAAAAGAGGCAGCAGGTCTTGTAGCAGGTCAGACCCTGGGCCCACCTGGGGCAGCTTCAGAGCCTGGACCAAGTGTCCCAGGGTACGTCTCCTCTGCTCTTTTCTGTCTTTCCTTCCATGTTTGTGAGGAGAGGAGATGGTTCTGCAGAAATAAACAAAGCAATGAAAACATTGTAGTGGGTAAGCATTTAACATCTAATCTTTTGAGTTGCATTTACTGAGGGATTGTGGATGATGACTGCTGACTACAGTGGTTCTCACTGACATTTTCCTCAGAGACGAAAAGTTCTTCCTTCTTTGAGCAGATTTAAGAACAAATTTAAGAGCAAATAATACCCATATTCCTAGTGGCCAGCAACTTTCCACACTATTGCAGTTGCATTTAGCCACATGTGCCCATATAACACATTGGGGAAGGAGCACAGAGGAGTATGGAAGTCTTGGAGCCTTTGAAGCAGAGTTCATGTGTGAGCCTGAGCTGCCAGCTGAGCGCCACCCTCCTACCTTGGCCTAGGTCTGTGATGGGGCCTCTGGAGTCATTCCTGGTTTGGGGCATCCTTTTGAGGTCGGTTACACTGTGTCCCCTAAATGGATAATTTAGTCATATGAGAGGTAAAACAACCACGCAGTTAGTGCAGCAGACTTCAATGTTCCTGGTGAGTGAATTTGTTTGCCGTCTCCAACATTTCTCTCTGCAAGAGCAGGATACAGTCCTGGAGTGCAAATTCTGCTTTGCAAATGTAAATGTGAAATGAAGCTGACCAGAGGGAGAAACATGCTTAGGATGCACGGAACCCTAGTGAGCCCAAGGGATGGTGCCTTGCATGCCCTCTGGTGTACAAGTTGGCCCCTGGTGTTACTGTTCTAGCCGCAGCTAATCCAGATTGAAACAGGAGGGTGGTGGTTGGCGGAGTGGTTTCACTGTCCTCTCCTGCCTCATGTCAAATTCTCATGAGCCCGCCGGGCTCGATGGCTCAGCCTGTAATCCCAGTACTTTGGGAGGCCGAAGTGATTGCCTGAGTCCGCGGGTTCGAGACTAGCCTGGGCAACTTGGTGAGACCTCATCGCTACAATAAAATAAAAAATAGCCGGTGTGGTAGCATGCATCTGTAGTTCTGGTTACTTGGAAGGCTGAGGCAGAAGGATCGTTGGAGCCCAGCAGGTCGACGCTGGGGTGGTCATGAGCATTTGTGTCACTGCACTCCAGCCTGAGTGAAGGAGTGAGACTCCAACTAAAAAAAAAAAGTTCTCATGAGCCTAGACAGCAAATGTAGAGTGCTGTCTTCAGGATGACAATCTCTGGTGTATTTTAAATTGTTTATTAAACTGAGGGCACCTTTCCCATGGAATTCCTTTTCTTTAATGTATATGTTCATTTGTCCAAGTAGTCAATATTTTGACTGCTGAGATTTGAGGAATTGGCTGTATATGTAATATGTATAAGTATCTTTTTTTTTTTTTTTTTTTTTTTGAGTTGGAGTCTCACTCGGTTGCCGAGACTGGAATGCATTGGCCGCTCCCAGCCACCACAGCCTCGCCTGCTGGGCTCCGGCGATTCTTCCGCCTCAGCTTTCCGAGTAGCTGGAATTACAGGTGCGTGCTACCACGCCCAGCTGATTTTTTTATTTATTGTAGAGATGAGGCCTCGCTGCCCAGGCGGGTCTCGAACCCGCAAGGCTCAGGCAATCCACTCACCTCAGTCTCCCAAAGCGTGGGATTACAGGCTGAGCCACCAAGCCCAGCTTGTATAAGTATCTTATTGGGTAGTTAACATGTGCTTGCATGATGCCAGAGCTAGAAAGATGAGTACAATATAATATTTGTCCTTAAGGAGCAAACATACTAATTGAAGATTCACTCACAAGTATTTATTCAGCACTTTTAAGTGCCTAGCACCTAGCAAGTAATAAAGAAGTGTCTCTACTTGTATTTGTTGAAAGGCAAAAGGAGTATAGAGGAAGGGGTACTTACTCCAGCCTGGGGAGGAGGGAGACTTAGAGTTGTGGGAAGTGGAAGGAAGTGAGCCTTCCCTGAGGAGAAGATGACTGACTGGTGGTGGTGGAGGTTAGCTGGGTAAGGAAGCGGGGGTGGGCCCCCAGAGACTGGACACTGAGTAAGACTGCAGAACATGCATTTCAGCAGGGAGCATGGAGCTGTGTGGGAGGTGGAAACAGCTCTCCTTTTATCTGGAAAGATTGGAAGGAGAAAGTAAGTTCCAGGCTGTTGGACACAATTGAGGCAGAAAGCGCACTTCATCTACTTTACTGGGTTGCCTAGAACACAATTTTTTTTTTTTTTGAGTTGGAGTCTCACTCTGTCACCCAGACTGGAGTGCAGTGGCCGCTCCTGGCCACCACAGCCTCGACCTGCTGGGCTCCGGCGATCCTTTCGCCTCAGCCCTCCAAGTAGCCAGAATCACAGGCATGCACTACCACGCCCGGCTGAGTTTTTGATTTATTGTAGAGATGAGGTCTCGCTTCCCAGGTGGGTCTCGAACCCGCGGGCTCAGGCAATCCACTCACCTCAGCCTCCCAAAGGCGCGGGATTACAGGCTGAGCCACCAAGCTCTGTTTTTTTTTGTTTTTTGTTTTAAGTTGGAGTCTTATTCATTGCCCAGGCTGGAGTGCAGTGGCATGCTCACATCCACCCCCGGCATCAACCTGCTGGGTTCAGGCAATCCTTCTGCCTCAGCCTTCCAAGTAGCTAGAACCACAGACATGCGCTACCACGCCCGGCTAATTTTTTATTTATTGTAGAGACGAGATCTCACTATGTTGCTCAGGCTGGTCTTGAACCTGCGAGCTCAGGCAATCCTCTTGCCTTGGCCTCCCAAAGTGCTGAGATTACAGGCTTGAGCCACTGTACTTGACTGAAAACACAATTTTTTTTTTGAGACTGGGTCTATCTCTGTTGCCCAGGTTGGAGTGCAGTGGTGTGATCATAGCTTACTATAGCCTTGAACTTCTGGTCTCAAGTGTTCCTCCTGCCTCAAACTCATGAATAGCTAGGAGTACAGGTGTGCACCACCATTCCTGGCTAATTAAAAAAGGTTTTTTCTGTCGAGATGGGGTCTCATGATTTTGTCCAGGTTGGTCTCAAACTCCTGACCTTAAGAGATTCTCACGCCTTCACCTCCAAAAGTGTTAGGATTATAGGCGTGAGCCACTATGCCCAACCTAGAAAACAAATTCTAATTAAGAAGGTTGAGGTGCACAGATGCTTGGAATATTAATAAATGCCATTTGATAAGTAGGTCTGTGCAATAAGAAATATGTGTGTATACATACATACATATATTCATATATTTTGGTCTCTGACACTTGTTCCTGACACATATCTCCTAAGGCCTTTGTAGTTTCCTGAGTGGCAGGGGTGATAAGAGTGTCTTACCCAGAGCTCTTCTATCCTTCAGAATCTCCTAGTTATAAGAGTGTCCTTTGTTCTAACAAGGTGACTCAGTGGGCTTCAGGATGGGGTTGGTCATCAGAAAGACCAGGCCATGATTAGAAGTTTGGAACATTCAGCCCACCCCACATTCTCCAGAGAGGGGAGAGGGACTGGAGATTGAGTTAATAGTCAATCATACCTCCATGGTGAAGTCTCCAGAGATATCCCCAAATTATGGAGTTTGGAGTTTCTAGGCTGGGGAACACAACTGGAATTGGGAAGGTGGCATACCCCAACTTCACAGTGATAGAAGCTTCTGCATTCAGGACCCTTGTAGACCTTGCCCAGTGTAGCTCATCATCTGGCTGTTCATTTATGTCCTTTATTACATCCTTTATAATAAGCTGGTGTATTTAAGTAAGCATTTCCCTGAGTTTTGAGCCACCATGGGAAATTATTGAACCTGAGGAGGAGGTTGTGGAAATCCCCCATTTGTGTCCAAGTTGGACAGAAGTATGGGTAACCTGGGGAACCACTACTTGTGATTGGTAACTGAAGTAGGGGCAGTCTTGTGAGATTGAGTCCTTCACCTGTGTAGTCTGCACTAACTGCAGGTAGTGTCAGAATTGAGTTGTAGGACACTGGAGAGATGGAGACTTGGGGTTTGTGTGGGAGAAACCCCACCCATTTGGTGTCAGAAGTGTGAGAGTATTAGACAACCAGTTGGTTTCTCTTTTACGGTCTTAAGGTTTAATTTGTTGAGAAAAGGTATATGAGGGGAAAACAACAACAAAAAAATTCCAAATTATCTTTTGGAGAGTGGGCTCCATGTAATACAGGCTTACCCTGCTAGGTGAGTATTCTCGGAATCCGTCACCATCAGTGGGCCAGCTAGTGTTGCTGTGCATCATGATTTGTGGAAGAAACGTCCTGAGTTTTGGCAAGTGGGTGACTGGTTCTTCCATTATAACAATGCACCTGTCCAGAGTGTGCTGAGTGTTCAGCAGTTTTTGACCAAAAATGGCATTGGTACCCTGCCTCACCTCCCTGCTCACCCAATCTCTCCCTGAGTGACTTTTTTTTGTTGTTTCCCCAGAAGAAAAATTCTTCAAAGGGAAACATTTTGTCAATGTGGAAGAGGTGAAACAAAAAATGCCACTGAGCCCAGCCTAGCTGAGTTTTTAAAGAGAACATGAGTCCTCTCCTGCTACCATAAAAAAGAATGAAATCATGTTCTTGGCAGCAACATGGATGGAGCTGGAGATCTTCATCCAAAGTAAATTGACTCAGAAACAGAAAACCAAATACCGCTTGCTCTCACTTATATGTGGGAGCTAAACAGTCACAAAGATGAAAACAGACACTGGGGACACCAATAAGGGGGGAGGAGAGAGGAGGGCTAGGGTTCAGAAACTACTCATAGGGCACAATGTTCACTTTTTGAGTAATGGGCCACCTGAGATACAATCCTCAGAGAATAAGGCTCCAACTCAAAAATAAATAAATAAACAAACAAACAAACAAATAAATAAGATAAATTTAAAGACTCCTCTCATCCACTGGAAATGTTAGGGTAGTTGGTGACGGCTGGTAATTCAGAGGCTCTGACCTACTCTTGGACATTAAGAGGGGAAAAGATATAGGTTTCTCCTAATTGCACAGAACCCCTGCCCTTGGGTCACCTGCAAAAGGTGACCCCAACATCTAAGCCAGATCATGGTAGAGGCTAATACATTGTCAAGGCAGGACATACTGGTCGTAGAAGAGAGTGGGCCAAAAATGGGTCACCTGGTGTGGGGAGGATGGTGCTGAAGGGCCAAGGAGGCAGGATGGCATCAGGAGAACCTGCAGCTGTGAGGACCTGGCCATCTGGTCTGAGAAGCATCTGGGTTTGGTCCATTAGTGGCAGGGGTTATCGCCAATGGCAAAAAGTCGAGGGGTGAGCGGGAGACGTGGAGGTGGAAGCAGATAGTACAAAACACACCCAAGGCACCAGATGAGGGGTGAAGAATGCACAGGAAGAACTCCCGTCTCCAGCCCAACTTCTCTGAGGTCACAAAATAAAATGTCAGCAAGGTGGCCTGTGGGGGCCACATGGAGCTAGAAGGGTCAAAAGGAGTCACCTATCCTTACAGGCAGTTTGTCCAGAGGAGCTGCAAAGGAAATGGTGATGGTAACATCTAAACCCAGACAATCATCTCAGAGCATTCACATCTCTTGATTTAATGAGATTGGTAACAAAAACCAGGAGCTTGTCAATATTTCTTGAGCTTCAAGAAACTACTTTGGCTGGAGTTTCTATCTTTTTTCTTAAATCCCAGGGGGATGGATTGTTTGAGTCCAGGAGTTTGAGGCCAGCCTGGGCAGTATAGTGAGAACTCATCTCTACAAAAAGGAAAAAATTAGCCAGGTGTGGTGGTACACACCAGCTACTGGGGAGGCTGAGATGGAAGGATCGCCTAGGCCCAGGAGGTCGAGGCTGCAGTGAACCATGATCATGCCACTGTACTCCTGCCTTGACAAAAGAATCAGACCTCAACTCACAAAAAAAGACAGAATAAACCACCTTATTTCCTATTCCTATTACACTTGATCAAACTGGCTGGAAAGATGGCTCATGCTGGTAATCTCAGTGCCTTGGGAAGTCAAGGTGAAAGGATCGTTTGAGGCTTGGAGTTTGAGAACAGCCTGAGCAACAAAGCTAGACCTTGTTTCTAAAAAAAAAAAAAGAAAAAAATTAGCCAGATGTGGTATCTCATGTTTGCAGTGTCAGCTACTCAGGAGAGGAGGCTGAGGCAAGAGGGTTTCTTAAGCCCAGGTCAAGGCTACACTGAGCTACGCTCATGCCACTATACTCTAGCCTGTGCCAGAGTTCTAAAAAAATTAAAAATTTGACCAAACAACTGACCTACCCATGGCATAGATCTTTAACACTCAAATGACAGCTGTCAGGTGCTCCTTGAGATGCTTTCCTGGGGCTGGTGAGTGCATAGCTCAGTCTCCAGCTTCTCTCATGACCCTCAGTGCTTCCAGAAGCCACAGATAAGGTAGTTAGATTTTCATATAAAGGCCAGTTTTGACCTGTCGAGTAGAGGGGAAAATTCACAGGGCTGAGACCCAGCAGGGGCATGGCTCCCAACTTCCCAGGGTTCCCTCCTCTCATCTCAGGTGGTCCAGCATTCATGTGCACCTTGCTTTAGTTGCTGCTGTAAGAACCTGCCACGCCCTGGGCAAGAAAAGCAAATGATGACCAGGAGACCAGGCTCATGCACTCTGGGCAATGGGAACACGGGGTGCCTATCAGCAGTTTCTGCAGTTTCCCCGTGCTCCAGGACCCTGTACGGGTGAACTCACTGGAGACCAAGCTCAGGCACCAGACTCAGAAGCAAGGACAGGTTTAATCAGATCCATGGTCACTTACAAATTTGATTTGGTTTTTGGTCACAGGCCCCAAAGTGTCGTTATTCTGAGTTTATATCAAAATGCAAAGCCCAACATTTATAATTTGAAAGACATTAAAGAAACAAAACCCCACACACCAAAAACAAAGGCTTGGTTTACAAATCATTGTAGAGATGGTATTCTTCCTGGTGCATCATCTGTGGGATGAAGGAAGGTGTGGGAGACTTCGTGGCAATTTATTTTTGATGGTGAATGTGTAATTGTGCATTTCTAGTCAAGTGTTATTAAAAAGTACATCTTTGAGCACTTGCTTTTATTGAAGATACAAACTACACTTTGACCATCTTTGGTTGCAAAACAGAAAAGCTGGTAGGATCTGCCCTGCTGATCCTGCGGTGTGGTGTCCCCCACACCTGCTGAGGAACAGCACCTGTCTGTGACAAGGCACAGGGAAGGCAGTGATGGTGCCACTGCTCTGGGAAACATGCTCGATGGCTAGGGGCTGGGATGAAGCACCTGTGCTCTGAGAGAATCTTCATGCTCTCAAAAGTGGAGTTCTATGGCTCAGTCATGGAATAGCTGAGTGAGCATAAAGAATTAAACTTGCTTTGCCAAACGTGGTGGCAAAATATAGCTTTGTAGTTGGGACTCAGAGAAGACCTGCCATCCCTGGTACCACAAAGGGAGCTGAGATGTTGCAGTTCACTCTGCCCATCTCCAGGACAGCCAGAGGGGAGGCTGAGGCTGGGGCCACCCACAAGGGAGAACAGCAGGAGCAGCTTTCAGCACACAAGCTCCTGAGCTTTGTACAGCAAGATCCTTACACAGTTACTGGAGGAAAAGGCCCCGAGAGCCAGCTCAGCTGTGCATCCTGGGCTGAGGACAGGAGGAGGGGACAGTGGCTGGGTTCCAGTTGTCACACATGGCTTGTGCGCCCTCTGCTGTCCCCTACTCGCCAAGTCTGGACTGCTCTCCCCTATTACAGTTTCTTCTAGATGACTCCACTGTTGCAGAAAAACACCCCCAGCAGCCCAAAGATGACCATGTTCCAGCTCAGGTGCAACAGTGGCAAATCCCCAGTCTTCTCTGGAGATGGTGGCTGCCTCATCAGGGCTGGTGCAGCTTCCCCCGCTCAGTCAGCAGTGTCATGGCCATGGCATAGAGGATGTAGCCCAGAATGAGGAGCAGTGCACAGGGCAGGGGCCCGATGCAGAACAGAGAAGCCACGAAGAAGGCCAGCAGGAGCAAGAGCAGTGTCCGGTAGCTGCCCAGGAAGCGCAGACTGAGCCTGGGACCCCGGGCATGGCCAGCCACCTGCCTCCGCCCCACAGGGCTCAGCAAGTGCCTGCCGCCCAGCGTGGGCTCCATGAGATGGTAGCGACAGAAGCTGCCAAGGAAGTCGTCCCGGGAACACAGGGCCACCATCTGGTCTGCAAACTGAACAAAGAGGACAGGTGGGAGTGGGAAGGCAGGCACCATGGGCCTCAGGATGGCAGAGCACTCACTCGCACAGGCCACCCTGGGACTCAGGGGCAGCCTCTCTACAGGTTCACTCTCCACTCTGACTTGCCCCAAGATCTGCAGGATTGAATGGCAGCACTGAGGTGGGGGCCACCCTGGGCAGAAACACCCCGGGAACCTATTTTCAGAAGAGGCCAGGCCGGCCCCTCCTGCCCACTCACTCTGCGGTTGATGGTGGACGACAGCCGGAAGAGAGTGCGGACCAGGCTGGCAATCTCGTAGCTCCGGATGGGCTGCAGCTCCAAGTCCCCCTGGTACTCAATTTCAAACCTTCGTAGCCCATTGATGATCTAGAAACCCAGGTCATGGGGACAGTTCAGAAAACACACCCTTGTAAACAACTTAGGAGCCGCCTCTGCTCATGGTGTAAGGGGGCAGTGAGGATGGGCCAGTGGGCTCTGCCAGATGCCCCTTTGTGGCGTGGACCTCTCACCTGGTACCGGCCCAAGGGTGTGAGGATGAGTCCATCTTCACCCACGATGCAGTCTGGGAGCTGCTTCTTTCCATTCTCGTTCTGAGTGGTCCCCAACGCGAGAGTGAGCTGGGTGAGCTGGGCTTCACTGAGCTGCCAGAGAAACGCCTCTGCTTTCAGTGTCAAGGCACAGTAAGGGAACTGGTCCTCACTTTACTGGCCTCTAACAGAGGCAAGGAGGGGAGCCAGACATAACTCCAGGTGTGGACCTGCCTCCCACAATGCAGGGCCCATCTCTGTGGGACTTGGGTGTGCAGTTGACCATGGGGCTACGCTGGGAGGCTCTCTCAGGGAAGAGGACCCTGCGGGCTACAGTGCAGGCCTCACTGCTCGTACCCGGAATATCTGGCGCAGGTACTCCAGGGCCTTCTCCAGGTACTCGTCTGTCTTCCGGACATTGTCCTGCCCCATCTCATCCAGGTCGTTGGCTGAATAGGAGCCGTTTGGGTCCATGGAGCCAAAGCCCAGCCATGACAGGAAGGAGCGGCCAGTTGGGCTCTCCACACACTGGTCAGAGATAGCCTTGGCTGTCTGCTTGGCCTGAGTGATGAGCTGAGCAAGACGCAGCACCTGTGAGGGAGGCACTGATGAGATGGGCATGTGCTGCCACCTAGCAGCATGGGCCTAGGGCCCAAGGTGGGGAGGCAGGTACACCCAGATGTGCAGCTGCCCAGGAGGGGCGGCTTCTGCAGGGAAGGACTTGTAAAGACTAAGGGTGATTTAAACATGAAAAATTTCCAACACTGCCTTTATTATCATAGAGAAATTAGACTTTACTAGGAAAAAAAACGGCAGGGAGGATGCAGTAGCATTAACACCACCCAGTCTCACTCCTTCCTGTCCTGAAATGCCACACCATTCCTGAAACAGCTTGTCCCCACAGTTTCAGGAGCCCTGAGGACAGGTGCCACCCTGACCCACTCACCAGGGTGCGGACCTCGGGCCCGAACATTGGGGTGTACTTGCAGTCCTGGCCCTCCAGGCTATAGACATGGCTCTTCACCTTGAAGGCAGTGTCAGTGACCACCGGTGGCCATGGTGACAGGAAGCTGCCGGTGAATGTGGGTGCTGTGAAGAGTCGGTGCTGGCGGTGGGGGATGACGAGCTCCGGCTCCAGGAACAGCTGCTCGCCTGGGAGGCAAGAACTGTGCCTGGAGCCGGGCCTGGCGCCTGACTCCAGGGCCACAGAGCACCCAGCTGCCATTTTTGAGGAGCCATGATTGCAGCACGCTCTTCCCAGGCCCTGCCTCAGCTGCAGCTCTGAGGTGGGAGGCTGACACAGGAGGGCTGGTAGGCCTCCGGAGCCCAGGGCAGTGTCAGCAAGAAGGCAAACACCAGGAGGAAGCACCAGCAATCAACGCCCAGCTAAACCCAAATAAAAGCATGGGACCAGGACCACCACCTCCCAATGCCACAGCAAGTTGCCGGACAACAAAGGCAGTTCCAGAGCAGCTGCAGCTCTGCCTTTGTGGGCACACTTGTGACCACCAACTAGTGTGTGGCAGCCACTGGGAGGCACAGCTCAGCCAACCTCAGATTTCACTGCCCTGATGTCCACTGGGGACATACCTTTCTGGATCATTTCGGCCAGGTTGGGCTGGGCAAAGACTTTGGCCACTCGGAATACCATGAGTGCATTCTTGGCGCTGACGAGGTCTGTGCGGAGCACGCGGTTTAGAAAGCCCACAAACAGCTTGGTGTACATCAGCAGATTTTCCTGGACAAAGGGTGCCCTGGGGGCCACGATGGCAGGTCAGGGCCAACCTCTGCAAAACCCCGGGCAAGACCTCCTGCTGGAGGCAGAGGCCACACGGGTCTATGCCCTGATGCCCCTGTTCTTCCCTGGGCTTCCTGACTCTTCCTGGCTAAGGCTTTATGAGGGTGGCACAGGTGATGTCTCGGGGGCTGTGGGTGGGTAGGACAGAGGCAAGTGAGACCCAGGCCCTCCAAGGACAAGACATCCTGAGCAAGGATGAGGCCCCTTTCCAGAAGGCCTGAGGTCACCATGGCAGAGCACCCCCAGAGGTGTGTGAAGGGAAAGCCTTATGTGAGGAGTGGAGATGAGTTCTCTGGCCATGCCAGTGATGGGAGCCTGGGGGTTGGCCGTGAGGAGTAGGCAGACGATGGGAGGCGGCCGCTGCTGGGGGGGTGACCCTGAACATTCAAGCCAGAAGGATACGGCAAAGGACAGGGGATGGGGCAGGATGTCACTGCCCACTGCTTCCTTGGGAAATCAACTCCAGGGCCCAGCAAGGTTCAGTTGAGGAGGGACTGACCTGTACTGCACCTTGTTAGGCCAGGGAGAGGAGCCTAGAGGTCACCAGGGACAGGCCCAGGCTGACCTCAGCACAGGTGCCCAGCTCAGTATCTGCTCACTGAAACAGTGTCCACCCAGGGCAGCTGATGGCATCACTGGAGGAAGGGGTGCCAGGGACTTACCATTTCTCTGACACACACCGGGGCTGGGAGTCGCTGCTCTGAGCTTGCTTCTCAGGGGCGTACCGCCACGGCTGCAGGTAGCTTAGCCACATCTCCAGAACCTGTGAGGATGGACGTATGCTGAGGCCTAGGGCCAGGGGCCGGCTCTGGGCTTAGAGTCAATCCCACTGGCGGCCTGTAGCCAGCTCCAGGAGGCAGCTAGGTATGCCAGGTCCTGGCCACTTCCTCTTGAGTTTAGTGCACATGCTGAGGAATGACTGGCTCTGTCCACACCCCCAGGAGGGTGTAGGGGCACCCCTGTGGTATTTGGCCCTCACACTAGCCCTTCAAAACCCAAGACATGCAGGCCTTTCTCATCTAAAGCAGGGCAGGGCCTTTCTCTTTTTTTTTGAGTTGGAGTCTCCCTCTGTCACCCAGACTGGAGTGCAGCGGCCACTCCCGGCCACCGCAGCCTCAACCTGCTGGGCTCCGCGATCCTTCCGCCTCGGCCCTCCAAGTAGCCGGAATTACAGGCATGCGCTACCACACCCGGCTGATTTTTATATTTATTGTAGAGATGAGGTCTCGCTGCCCAGGCGGGTCTCGAACCCGCGGGCTCAGGCAATCCACTCACCTCAGCCTCCCAAAGGCGCGGGATTACAGGCTGAGCCACTGAGCTCGGCTAAGGGCAGGGCCTTTCTGAACCTGAAAGCTTGCTGCAGAAACACAAACAGGTAGGAAAACATGGCCCCCAAACCCTCCTCTCCTGGCTTCTGCGGTAAGTCTCTTCCTTCCTTCACGCACTCATGGACCCCCCCCTCATCAGGGCACAAAACACAAAGGGGAAGGGGTGAGAGACCAACGCTCACAGCTCTGAACGATGCATCCAGGGGCCAGTGGCCGAAGCAGTGCTGCAGGAAAAGGTAGAGCTTCTGCTGGACAAACCTTGGGACGGCGGCCCTGGGGAGAGGGGAGAGTCACCCACACTTGCCAATGAGGTCCTGCTCATAGGTGAGCCCAGTGGTTCCATTAGTGAGGGCTGGTTCTGCTGACAAAGAGCGCTGGGCACTTCCTAGAGATAAGGCCCATTTTTAGCCTTACCTTCTTCAGAGGAAGAAATTAAATTTAAGCTCTGATAGGTCAGGGAACCTCTCCTGGACACATAGCATGCAGGTGGCCAAGCCCGTGTGGCTCCTGAGTGTACCTCACCTCAGCCCTACACCAAGAACCTATTCTGTTGGTCCCTGTCGGCCAAGAAGTCAGGCCATGGTCCCCACCTGGCCTGAGGCCTGCTGAGGTTGGGTACTGAATGCATCTGTGTAGTGCTCCCACCTCTGCCTGCCACAGGGGCCAAGAGAGCAGCAAACAAGGCCTCTCCTGGGCTACCCTGGCTCTTTCCACTGGCTTTGAGAGCTGAAGATGCAGCAGGGCAGCTACCTGGCCTGCAGGGTGGGGTGAGGAGACATGCCCAGGAGGGTCCAGGGATCTCCCATGTGCCCAGCCCTGCAGAGGCCTTACATGCTCTTTGAGTAAGAAGGGACTACCTCTTGCCCTGCTCCTGAAGAGAGTCTGTAGGCAACACCCGAGGAGAAGAAAAGGGAGGTATGGCGGAGCCCACACCCACCCACCTTTTGAATTCCTCCAGGGGGCTGGTGGCATGAGAGTGGGCAGAAGGGGAGGCCTGCTCTGGCTTCAGGCTGTTGGCAAAGGCATGCAGGTGCTTCAGCAGCAGGCGCACCACCAGCACGTGCTCCTCGGTGGGCGTAAATGACTCCTGTGGTGGAGGAGGAGGAAAAGGAGGAGGGCGTCGAGCCTGGGGAGGTCTGCTATGTCCACAATCCCCAGCCCCCCAGAGAAGGTACAAGCCAGCTGGGACTGGGGCTACCCCAGGGTACCTCTGTGCCTGGCAGACATACTTCACACCACTAGGTCTGAGCAGAGACCAGCTCATGGCGGGCAAGTGCTTGGCCCAGCACCTACACATTCTACCCTAGGGAGGGCTCATTCAAGCACATCTGCACGGTGACTGATGAGCCCATGCACCCTGGGTGGGTGGCAGGGGCTATGACTTGGGTACTGCTGCCTATCCTAGTCCTCGGGGAAGGTTGGCATCTCCTTACCCCAGCCCTGGATGCAGGGTCTCTTGCCTGCTTCCCATTGTCTGCACAAAGCTCACTGGGCCCACAAGCCTCCCCGCATCCTGGACACAGACAGATGGAGCTCAGCCCAGGAGGAAACAAACTGGGGCATCACTCCCTCTGTTGTCCACAGACTAGTGGTCAGCAAAACGCCCAAGACAGGAGCACTGTCAAGCATGCTGGCTGAACTTTTGATTTGCAACATACAAGCAGGATCTTGGAGCCCCAGACCCAGGAAGAAAGCCTTTTCTCCAACCAGAAGGTTTTTCAGGTTATTTGGCATTGGGAGCACAGGTGGGAGCCTCACAAGTGGACAGAAGTCTTTCAAAGGCATTACCCTGAGTCTGGGTGGACACTCTTCTCTCCCTACACTTGCCTCCAGTCCTTTGGGCCTCAACACATCTGTAGTGCTGAGGCTGGTGCAAGGTCCGATCCTCCTGGCACATCCCAGGATGCAGCAGACCACACGCAGGCCATTACCCACAGTACTGTTCACTCAGAGAAAATGCCCCCACAGGTCCAGGTGAGACGCCAATGCGTCAGCAGCTAAGTCTGAAGATGGAACTATGGGTGAGAGGTACTTTCTTCTGCTTATCTGTATTTCTAAGTTTTTGTGTAATGAATTTGCCTCTAAAGTAAGGAGTATGAGAGGACATCTATGCTAACACTAAGAGACTAGCAGGACACCAGTGTCACCAGAGGTCCCCATAGCCTTCTTCTTCAGTCTCATTCCTGGCTCCTTACTCTGACCTCTGCCTGGGATCCTGATTCTTGATATCATCCTGGCAGCTCAGAGGAGGGGACAGCACCACATGGGAGCTGGGAACCCGCCTTCCCCTGTCATGTGCCTGCCCCACCCCACCCGGTCCTTCCTCAGAGTCTGGAGGGTCTGGTGCCTGCCACCCATCCCCCACAACCCAGGGAACCCTCTCTCAGGTTCCTTCCCCGCAGGTTTGCCAAGCCAAACTTCTCCTCCAGCTCTGCATCTCTCCTGGGTCAAATTTCCACATGGAGCTCCTGGCCAGTTGCACCTGGCTTCCTCTCCCTGCTCACTTACAGACATGTCCCCAAAGCCCTGTATTTCCCATAAGGCCCAGCCTCTCAGCTCATCACTCCCAGGGCCTCCCTCCTCACCTCTCCTGCCGCCATGTGGGTATGGAGCCAGACACTCCCCAGGACACTGCCTCTCCCTTCCAGGGCCTGGCCCTGCTGTCCCTCCTCTGCAGTGGCACCTGTGTAATGGAGTCTCTGCTGTGTGCAGCAGTCACCAGCGCCTCCCACTGGCAATGGAGGGCCAAGCAATGTTTTCTCATCTCAGCTCAAATTCATATGCGTGTGCTCCTTCCAGGGTGATCTGGATAGATCCTTGGCCACCAGCATGGCTTTCACAAATGTGCCAACTCTGTCATCCCTGAAATGCCCTACAGGTCTGAACTTTACTTTGAGGACCTCAGATCAGTCCACATACTTGTCATTTCTGCCGAGGCAGACATCTCTATGAGCTTACTGCCTGCTTTCATCTGCCTCCAGGGGTGTGTAAGAGTGGCCAGTCTCCACAGGGAAGGGTGGGCTGTGACTTGACTGTCAAGGAATGATAGCCTCTGGGGCTGTGGGGCTGAGTTCCAAGTTCTCCCCACACTCTACCTCACACACAGGCTTGGAGTTGCTGCACCTCTAGGCTGGGTGACAGCTTTGAATGGGACAGAGAACACACTACCTAAAGTTGTAAGTCTCGGGCCTCTGCATGCCCAGCCCCACCCAGGGCAGCAGGCCCTGCACAGCAGAGTGAGCCAAGCCATTACAGGGACCTATTTCAGCCCCTCAACCAGGCAAAGCATGAAGCCCTCCAACTTGCGACACCTCTACCAGCTGAGGACTTGGCCACAAGGGCCAAGTGCCTTGCTCTATCACAAGACCACCCCCCACCAAAATCAAGCTAGTCTGTAAAGCTGGGGGCCAGGCCAACCCATGCCTCCACTTAAACACATGTGCTTTGCTCTGCTCGGAACTAGCCTTGGAGTCACCCGCAGCCAGCCTCAGCCAGATCTCTGTTTTGGCACAGAGCTGACATGCACTCTGTGGCTACACCATAGGGCAGGGGAAGGTAACAGAATGAGAGCAGCCAGTACTTGGTAGGCGTGGAGGGCCTGGAGGCTGGGTTGGGCAGGGCTGTGGAGGGCGCTGGAGACACTGAGTCGGTAGTGCAGAACCTCCAGCTAAGACAACAAAACAGAGAAGCCAAGAAGAGGCAGGGAGAGCAGAGGATGAGAGGACGGGGTGGGAAGGGGAGGGATAAGAAGGGGAGAGAAAGAACACAGTGAGAACAAGCCCAGAAGCAAAAAGAAAAAACAAAAAAAGCATGGTCAGTGACAATTCAAACACTCATAGTCACAGCAGCCTTAGGCCAGCACACCACCCCAGTGGCCCAGAGGAGCCACTCTCCTCAGCCTTGTGGGCAGAGGGACGAGGACTCTCATACCACCTGGGAGGCCTCTTGATGTCACTGGGGCCCAAAGGCCTCTCTAGTTCCATACAGTTGGCCCAACTCACTGCCTTTCCAGAAGGAACCTCCTCTCCCTGCCGGCTCCGAGGCTATAGTGCATGTGGCACATGCAGCCACAGCCTGCCAGGAGCCTGGGGCACTTGCTAGGACACACTGCCAGCCACCAAGGCCCTGAAGCCCCCAAGGCTCAGAAAGTAAACTTTGAAAGTACACATTCTAGAAAGAGGAGTCTCTGCCCAGAAAAAGAAAGCTATATAATTGATTGGGTTTCCCTGGGTTGTCTTGAGAAATTTACCAAATCAGTATATAACATGATCAGTTTCGATGTGTCTAAAATCCAATGTCCCTTCCATGAATGGCTCTCTCTGAGAATTAATAAGATACAACAGATCCCCAAGGGCAGCAAAGGGAGAAACACAGGCTCAGCCCTCAGGTTCCACCTTCTGCATCCCACTTTCTGAAAATCGGTAGAGGTGCCAGCTTAACTCTGGGAAGACTGCTTCTCCTGTCTCAGCAGAACACCCAACCCTCCAGATACACAGGGCTCCTGAAGGAAGGAGTTCTGAGAATCTGGCCACCACCACACACACCCAGAGGCAGCAGGAACCTTGAGAATGGTACCATCCAGGACACAGATGACAGCCAAGCTGGCAGATATCTGGTCCCTACCCTGGTACCCTCTACCCTAACTCCCTGCAGTGTCGAGGCCTGCTGAAGCATACTTTCAGCCAAGCATACCCAAGTCAAACTGGCGCAAATTTTGCCTTTTGCAGGCCATGCCTCCTGCCCAAGCAGCATGCCCACCAAACTTCACCAGAGAGGTCAGAATGCACTTGCTAAATGCCAAGGAAACACGCAGAGCAGGGAAGGAAGAAGTACAGTGGGGAGGTGACGCCCTCTCACAGCCTTCCTCTGCCAGACCTGGAGCTCAGCTATGGCTCTCAGGCAGGAATTGGGAGTCAACAGTTCCTGAGTGGGATGCCTGCAGGAATGCAGGGCAGCCTCACAGCAGCCTCCTGTGAGGGCTGTGGCCGTCCTTGTTGCCCTCCTTGTTGCCCACTGGGTCGCTGGAGAGCTAGCATGCAGCGTGGACCAAGCCCAGCCAGGGAGGGCAACCTCGGAAGCCACACTTCCTGCACCTAGCAATCAAGTCTGGCAAAGGCTTCTGTATGGTGGGTGCAGCACAGGTCGATTGACAGCAAGGGACCTTGAGTGACATGGACCTTTGCAGCTGTCTTTCCCCACTCCCAACTCCTCCCAGTTTTCTTGGGTTTTGTTTTCTGCCACAACAGGAAAAGGCAAAGGGTAGAGCCTCCCTGGGTGCTTGGGGTCCCCACTGCAGGTCATACCAAGCAGGTTTCACTCATCCCAAGGTGTGGCCAAGAAGTGACTGTGGGGAAGAAGGCAGGGCATCTCCTGCCCCTGGCAGGGACAGCTCACTGCCCCTTTCCCCAGCCCATGAGAGCACAGAACACAGGTGAGAGCCCAGAAGGACCTTTCTGTAGGCTCTTAAAAGTAGGAGTTTCCACTTTCTTAGAAGACAGAAGGCCATGCAGCAAAGCAGCCCCTGCCTCTGCCAGGCCAAGCCACAAGCAAGGGCAGAGCAAGCATCCCCGTGCCCCAGAGGAGACTCAGGGCCTAGCGAGTCAACCATGGGGAAATCTGGCCACCAGGCCCCTGGCCACTAGCCAGGTTCATGCAGCAAGTCTGCTCTGGAAGCAGGAAGGGCATTGTAGGCTTTTTATAGCTCAAAGGGCCAGAATGAAGTCCTTGGCTTATGTCCATTCTCCTCCTTCTGCAATGTGATGCCAAGGATGGAGATTTGGGGTGCCCTGCACTCTGAAAGAGCAAGGGTCAGAAGCTGCTTCCCGAGCTTTCACATGGCAGAGCATAGGGCTAAGAACTGGTTGCAGAGACTCTGCAGCAAGAGCAGACTCATGGCTTCGCCTCAGAATCAGAGAAAAGTTACAGGATGCACTTTTCAATTTTAACTGCATCACCCACAGAATCTTCACTCTGGAGGAAGACCTCAAGAATTTTGTCCAGCAATGACAAAGTCAAAGGCTCCTGAGCACACTGATACACAGACACCACAGGCACTAGGCTATGTGGCTGATGCCACCTGCTGCAGAGGCTTGGCTGTGTGACTCGAGCTGCCCCAACGAGTGTGACTCTAAACATGGATTTGAGAACCTACTCTGTCATTGCTTTACTCTGATGAGGCCAGTGGAGTGCTGGCTGCAGGGACAATGTCACCAGGGGCATGCCAGGGACACCACCATGTCCATGCCACTGTGAGGAGTGTGCTGCCCTGAGAGGGAGCTGAGGAAAAGGCCAGGAGCAGTAGGAGGCAGGCAGGGCTGCATGCAGGAGGGCAACAGGCCCCACCCATCAGGAAAATAGCTGCTTCTTCATGCTCTCGAGGAAGGGGAGGGCAGTGTAGGAAGGCAAAGGAGGCTCAAGGTCAATACCGTGGGTGAGGGTCTGCCCACCCTCACCAGAAAGCACAAAGGGAACAGACTGGGTCGAGACCACTGAGGTCTCCTGCCCCCAGAGCAAAAGCACCACAACTTCATGCGTTCCCACTGCCAGGGAGGGGGCTCTGGAACCTACACAGGACAGATCTCCAGGTCTCAAGTGTCTGTGTGTCACTGTGCAACCTCCCCCTGAACTGGAGAACAACAGCCACCCCCAGCTCAGCATCTGAGTGAGGGGTAGGAGCTGGGTTTCTGCTTTCCACCGTCCAGCCTATGAAAACTAACTCAGAGGGAGCACAAGAAATAACCAGCTGACCAGGGCCAGAGGCAAGAGATGAGAAGAAAACTGGAAACATACCTTGGCATGAGGGGACTGCATTTTTTGGTACATCTCTAAGGAATAATGATGAAGCCACATTTCAACAAAGACCTGCAAAAGAGCATGAGATGGTCAAATCATTCTCATCTATGGTGTCAAGACCATTCTATGGGGAAGGTAGAGTCTCCCCAGCAAACATGCTGGGAAAACAGAATATCCACATGCAGAAGGAAGCTGGAGTCTTATCTCACAGCATACATAAGAGTTAACTCAAAGTGAATCAGCAACCTAAATATAAGCGCTAAGCCTATAAACTCATAGGAGAAAAGCTTCATAACATTGGATTTGGCACTGATTTTTTTGGATATGACACTGAAAGCACAGGCAACAAAAGAAAAAAACTGACAACTGGACTTCATTAAAATCAAAAGTCTTATGCATCAAAAGGTATTACTGATAGAGTAAAAAGGCAACCCACTGAACAGGAGAAAATACTTGCAAATCATATATCTGATAAAGGATTAATAACCAGAGTAGAGAACTCCTAAAACTCAAAACCAAAAAACAACCTAATTTAAAAAATGGGCAAAGGGGCTGGGTTGATAGTTCATGCCTGTAATGCCAACACTTTTGGAGACCAAGGTGGAAAGATCATTTTAAGCCAGATGTTTAAAAACAGCCTGAGCAGCAGAGCAAGACCCTGTCTCTACAAAAAAATAAAAAATTAATTAGCCAGTGTGGTGATATGTGCCTAAAATCCCAGTTACTCTGGAGGCTGACGCAGGAGGATTGCTTGAGACCTGGCTTTTGAGACTGCAGTGAGCTATAATTCTGCCCCTGCACGCCAGCCTGGGCTACAGTGAGACTCTGTCTCTAAAACAAACAAACAAACAAACAAACAAAAAATAAAAATGAACAAAGGACTTGAATAGATGCTTCTTCAAAGATATATACTTGGGTAATAAGTACATGAAAAGATGCTCAACATTGCTAATTATTTGGGAAATGCAAATCAAAACAACAATGAGATACCACTTTATACCTACCAGGGTAGCTATTATTTAAAAAAATCAGAAAACACCAAGTGTTGGCAAGCAGGTAGAGAAACTGGAACCCTGGTACACTGCTAGTGAGCATGTAAAATGGTGCAGCTGCTGTGGAAAACAGTATGGTGGTTCCTCAAAACATTACACTTAGAACAACCATATGACCTAGCAATTCCACTTCCGAGTATATACCCTAAGGAGCTGAAAGCAGGATCTCAAGACATTTGTACACCCATAGGCAGTGTTATTCAAAAAAAGTGGAAGCAACCTAAGTGGCCAAGGACAGATGAGTGGGTAAGCAGAATGTGGTATATCCACACAATGGAACATCATTCAACCTCAAAAAGGAAAAAATTCTAAATGCAGGCTACCATGTGGATGAACCCTGGAGTTCATTATGCTGAGTGAAATAAACCAGTCATAAAAAGTAAGTACTATGTGATCTAAAGAAGTACTCTAGATACGAGTACCTAGAATAGTCAAATCCTTAGAAACAGAAAGCAGAATCGTAGTTGCCAGGGGCTGGAGTGGTCATCAGGAGCTGTTGATTAATGGGTACTGTTTCAATTTTGCAAGATGAAAAGCATTCTGGAGACTGGATGTGCCAAAGTGTTAAAGTACCCAACACTACTGACTATACACTTAAAAATGGTTAGGAGAGTAAAGTTTATGTTATGTATACCTTACAATTTAAATTTTTTCTTAACTCACACACACAAAAAAGTGGCTAGGCACAGTGGCTCATGCTTGTGGCTCATGTTTGTAGTCCCAGCTGCTCAAGAGGCTGAGGTGGAAGGAATGCCCGTGCCTAGAAGGTTAAGACTGTGGTGAGCTGTGATCGAGTCACTGTACTGCAGCCTGGGCAACAGAATGAAACACAACTCAAAAAACCCAAATCAAAACAGACAAGAAAAAAACGGGAGAAAAAGCATTCATGTGTCAGTCCAGGAAAAAGCAGAACCCTCCAATTCTGCCCGGTAAGCCTATGTCTTGGTCACCTGCTCTCCTCACAGGCCAGCACAGCCCAGAGACCACAGCTGAGAGCCGTCTGAGGCACTATATCCCTTCTGCGAACAGGGATGATTACTGCTACCAACCCACACACCAGGAGTTATGTATGAGAGACGGGATCCCATCAGATTCACATTCCAGGCTGTCAACAGCAATGCTGTAACTACCAAGTCATCCCCGGGATCTAGTGTCGAATCAGCCAAATCTCCCCAAGGTGTGCTCTTGAAGAGAAAGCCAGGGCCTGGGAGGTGGCCAGTACTCAGAAGGGCAAGACCACTGAGGGGGTGAGCCAGTCTAAGCCTGTGTGAGGCTGGAGTCCACATGGGCAGAAAAGGGACTGCCAACTCCCATTTGGTTGCCCTGACACAGAAGCCAAGACCATTCAGTGGAGAAGGCAGAGTCTTCCCTGTTGACCAAGGTGGAGGCTGCAGAGGTCCCTTGTCATTCAGTGTCATAAAGACACTACTTATTATATGCGGTACTTAACATGCACGTGATGGTGATCACAGGGAAGCAGCAATAACGTGGGAGGTCAGGGGACAGAGTAGGGTGGTGAGAGCATTTATACAGATCCGCTAGAAGCAAAAAGACTCTGCAACGATTATATTACCACAGGCAAAACAAAACTCCCGTGGACAGGGGATCCTGACATGAAAACCACTACCAGTGATATGTAGGTTACACAAGTGGGTAGATTTCTTCTCATCTGTTTTCTATATATCATGGCAGGAAAATACCAACAAGTAAGAACCAGTCCCAGGCTGAGGGGTCATCTCTGGGACTCTGCCCTACGTGAAGGAAGGTGGCTGGACAGCTTATTTTAAAACAGAATTAGAGGCCAGCTCCTCAACTCTCACCTGGAGCAGTGTTTCTGACCTCCAGATCTCATGGGAGGCAGGGTCTGCATTCACAGACGTCTGATGAGAGATATGTCGCTTTAGGAGGCTGGTGTGGTGGAGGCCGTAGGAAGCAAAGGGCATGGGTGGTGTTCTGAAGGAGACACAAAAACAGGCCCAAGTTAGGGGATTCTGCTAGCCAAGCTAGTGGCAAACTGGACATCAAAACCAGGACAACAGTAACAGGTTATACCCTGTCCAATCACACAATTATCCCTAGGTCCATACTGTTATATTTTAATAAATAGGGAAAAGTCTTCCTTACCACAAGCTGCTCACTACCCACTAATCAATGTAGGAGGGATGACATTTAGAAAATCACCATTTGGCAACCACCCTGGTAATAAGTGACTTAGCTGAGAATCAACAGTGGATGGATGCTAACACTAGTGATAATCACACAGTCTCGATATATCTTCCTGCTAAATTCTCATTATGCATTCATTTGGGCACAAAGTACTCATTTAATTTTTCAGTGGAAAAATGTGGTTGATACCTCCTTAGCCCAGTGATCAAGCAACCATCACCAGTAATGGGGGAAAGGGACACACCACAGGCCTCCTGATGAGATGCGTGGGAAGGACTGAGAGCAAAAATATGTAAAATGTCATGTAAATGTGTTGGCATGTGGGAAAACATACATACATACATACAACATAAGTGGAATATATAGGGAACATACATAGGTGTGCATGTATATGTATACATATACATAATATATACATTATATGTGTGTGTGTGTGTGTGTGTTTTTTAGTTGGAGTCTCACTCTGCTGCTCAGGCTGGAGTGCAGTGGCACACTCATGGCCACCTCAGCGTTGACCTGCTGGGTTCCAGCAATCCTTCCGCCTCAGCCTTCCAAGTAGCTGGAACTACAGGCATGTGCTACCACGTCTGGCTAATTTTTTGATTTATTATAGAGACAAGGTCTTGCCAAGTTGCCAGGGCTGGTCTCGAACCTGCGGGCTCAGGCAATCCACTTACCTTGGCCTCTCAAAGTGCTGGGATTATAGGCTGAGTCACAGAGCCTGACATATGTATACTTTTTTTGAGAAAGGGTCTCACTCTGTCACCCAGGCTGGAGTGCAGTGGTGTGATACCAGTTCATTGCAGTCTTTATCTTCTGGGCCCAGGTGATCCTTCTGCCTCAGTCTCTCAAGTAGCTGGGACTACAGGTACGTGCTACCGTACTCAGTTAATTTTTTAATTTTTTGTAGAGATGAGGTCTTGTCATGTTGCCCAGGCTGCTCTTGAACTCCTGGGCTCAAAGATTCTTCTGCCTCAGCCTTCCAAAGTGCTGGGATTACAGGCATGAGCCACAGTGCCCAGCCCAAAGTTCTTCATATCATGCATGCCATCCTTTTTGTAAGTTTGTAGCTATTTCAATACAAAAATTAACTGAGTACCATGGCCGGCGCCTGTAGTCTAGCTACTCAGGAGGCTGGGGCAGGAGGATCACTTGAACTCAGGAGTTCATGATCAGCCTGAGCAACACAGAGATCTCATCTCTAAAAAAATTTAAAAACTTTAAAAATTAGCCAGGCATGGGGGTACGTGCCTGTAGTCCCAGCTACTGGGGAGGCTGAGATGGGAGAATGGAGTTTGAAGCTGCAGTGAGCTATGACTATGCCTCAGCACTCCAGCCTGAGTGACAGAGCAATACCTTGTCTCTAAAAATAGTAATAAAATAAATAAAATAAAAAGCTCAAAGAAGCAGAAGTCAGGCACAGAAAGCCACTTGGCATCTGAATTTTGCCTTTGAGAGAATGTGAATCTGCCTCACTTCCAAGTCCTCCTCCTTGGCTGCAGCATCACCAACATGTCTGGATCACTGGTCACTGCTACCACCTGGGCAGTCCCTCCTCCCTCCTGCTCCCCTCCCCCATACCACTCTCTCGGGTATCTGTTCACATGTGTGAGATCTGGGTAAAGGTCTGGCGGGCTTGCACATGCCCACAGATGCAGGGTGGGCCAGCACCTGCAGGAAATTGCCTGCACTCAGTCTTCTAGGGAAGAGGGGCCAATGAGGTTAAAGGTCAGAGGAGCACAGGCAGCTGCTGCCAGGGCAGCAGGGTCTCCTGTGGAGCATCAGCCTAGAGGCCCTGGGTAAGAGCCCACTGAGGCCCCAGCACAGTGAGGCATGACAGCCCCCAAGTATGCACCCCACCTGTGCAGTCAGAGTCAGGCACAGCCTACTTGGCCTGGCACAAAAGGCTCTTCAGGGTCTCTCACTCAGACCAAGACCTGGTTCTGGGGCCCACAGAGATTCCTACTTTTTTTGTTGTAGGACAACCCTTCCACCCTCCTCACCACCTCAATATGGGACTCAGATACTACCAGCAGATGGGCTGCTGAAGCAGAACACAAGCCCATTCCCATAGTAGAGGCCTCAATGGTGCCAGAGACCTGACAGCTTCAGTGATGGCCATGGACATTGAAAACTAACAGATAGATGCCCTTCTCATCCTTGCCTTCTATACTATAACACTGTGGCTGGGGAATGAGGTATAAGAAAAATTGGGGAACCCTGGACAAGGGGTGGCAAGATTATCCCCATAGGCAATGCCACTGACCAGACCAGTCACTTAATGGCCAGGGCAGCCTTACCTGGGAGCCGGCGAGGGACTGGTTCCCCCTGGGCTACAGGAGAGTGGAGGGGGCACGCTGCCTTCAGTGGGCAGGAACCACGACAGATACCTGTCCACCAGGATGAAATAGGCACAGTCTGAAGTACGGACGTGGAGGGACACAGGGAGTGGCTGGAAAACCAAGTTTGCTGTTAGTGTGGGCTCCGGGCACTGCCCAGCCACCGAATACCCACAAGCGCAAGGAAGCCCTGAGCCACAGTTCCACCCCTCCAAGGGAATCTAGTAAAGCAAACTGCACACAGAGACATTACTTCTATACCTTTTGAGTGATGAGGCTCAAGGCGAAGTAGAATATGTAATACTCGAACGGATCTGAGGGCAGTGTCAGGGGCAAACACACAGGGTTGCTGGGCTACTCCCCAATGCCGTGTGCTGGGCTACCCATAACCTCCCCACCCTCGGGCACCAAAGGATACTGAGGGCCAGATTCAGGCCAAGGCCCCCGGTCGGGGGGAACTGAACCTTGTTGTGGTACAGAGGGCTGTCAGGGAGGACACGCTCCTGGATGGATGCCTTCACAGGGCCCTGCAGAGAGAGGAAGGGAGACTCGGGGACAGGCCCTGGCTCTAGTTATGCACCACATGCTGTCCAGTTCCGTTTGAGGTGGCCACACACGATGCCCCACACATGCAGCCCTTCGGGAAGGCTGCTGGGGAAGAGGCTAGCATACAACCCACTTGTGTGGACAGTGCCCTGCCTCTGGGCAGTGCTAAAGCAAAAGAGCTCTTATCAGCCTCTCAACAACCTACAAACGGCAAGGGCAGCTGCTGTGCACAGCTTTGAGCCCAGTCTCCTATGCCCCTCATAATGGCTGAGCAAGTCACTCCTCGATTGGCCCCTGGAAGACTGGAGATTCAGAAGAGCAAAGTAACATAATCCAGTCTGCTCCTCAGCCAGGAGCAAACAGACAGCATGATGCCCTCTCCATTGGCAAAGTTTGGAATGATCTTCAAAACAAGAGCAGCTGTTGAGGTTCTAATTTGTGATGCCTCCTGGACCCTGAACAGCCACTGAAACATTCTCCTGCCCACTGCCAGCAGCCCTCTGAGCCCCTCCCACCCACCATCACAGCTACTGGCCAGGGCCTGCTGCCCCGAGCACCACAGTTTACTTACAGGCAGGTAGGAGACAGGAAAGTCAAACCTATAGTCTTCAGCTTGAAGTTTATAAACCAACTTCATCATTGGGCCACTGAACATGAAATTGAACAAGCAAAAAAAAAAGGCAAATGAACCACAAACTGTCTTGCTTTGATTGTTTCTTAACATTAAGAAATAGAGTGAGTGATTTAAAAACGGGATCGCCATAAGGAAGCACTTGGCCTCTCTCAGGCAACAAACCTACCTACCCAGGGTCTAGAAATTCCATTGCGATGCTGTACTCCACAGGGTTCACACGTCCTTGTAAGCAGCGGAGGTTCCAGCCAACTAGGACACCATCCAGGCTGCCGAAAATGCTCTCCACCAGCCATGGGAAGATGGTGTGCAGCTCCTGAAACAGTGTGTGGAGAGGTTGCAGGCAGGACCAGTGTCCACTCCTGCCCTGGCTCCAGTCCTGTACCAAGCACTGCCCAGCTCCCTTGGAGGCCATTCCCCGGCAGAGACCCTCAGAATCAGTCCTGTCCCACAGGAGTCCTGGTGTGGCAATGCCAATGGGAAAAGCAGCTTTGGATCCTTCCAGTGGGGTTACACAGAATACCAAGGCGCATCACTTTAGACTTGGGCAGGTTATATAAGTCAGGCTCTGATTAGAAGATTTTTAAAAAAATGTTGGAACCACCTGATGTGACGAAAACTCTATTATAAAGGGCAACAACATCCTTTCTCAGAGTGAAACTCCTGAAACATAATTATAAACTATGGTCATTTGGTATTAACTCTTTGTCCGGGTCAGCTTCCTGGCTCAACAATTTTAGGTATGATTTTAGCACATCTTTTCAGGTCAGGCACAGTAACTCATGCCTGTAATTCAAGAATTTTGGGAGGCGGATGCGAGAGGATTGAGAGCCCAGGGGTTTGAGACCAGCCTGGACAACTAGGCAAGACCTCACCTCTACAATAAATCCAAAAATAACTTAGCTGGGCATGGTGTGTGTGCCTGTAGTTACAGCTACTTGGAAGGCTGAAGAAGAAGGATCACCTGAGCCCAGCTGCGGCTGCAGTAGCTGTGAGTATACCACTGCACTCCAGCCTGGGTGACAGAGTAAGACTCTTGAGTGAATGAATGAATGAATCAGTAAGTAAATTAAAATATATATATATATTTCCAGTACTTACATCAGGGTTTATCAATCTTGGATTTCAGTCTTTTTTTTCTTTGAGGGTCTTGCAATGTTGTCCAAGCTGGTCTAAAACTCCTGGCCTCAAATGATCTTCCTGCCTCAGCCTCCCAAGTAGCTGGGCTTATAGGGAAGCACCACTGGCTAATTAAAAAATTTTTTTTTTGGAGATACATTCTCACTATATTGCTCAGTGTACTATTGACATTTTGGGATGGATACTTCTTTGTTGCACATGGCTTTCTGGTGTATGCTCACTACTCACTAGATGCTAGTAGCATATGCCCCATCCACCCCAAGTTGTGACAATCAAGAATGTCCCAGATATTGCCAAGTGTCCCCTGACCAACAGAGGCACCTATGGTTGAGAACCTTTGGTTTATAAGTTCACATCAAAATGTGTCCATAAATGTAACAGTCATGACATTGGGCCATGCCTCGGTGCTGGGCAGTGCTCATAGGGGGAATTGGGAACTATAAAAAAGTTTTTCATCTTATTTTTTTGTGTGTTTGAGTCAAAGTCTTACTTTGTTGCTCAAGCTGTAGTGCAGTGGCAAAATTACAGCTCAGCTTTGACATCCTGCTGGCTCAGGTGATCCCTCTGCCTCTGCCTCAGACTCCCAGGTAGCTGGGACTACAGGTGAGTCCCACCATACCTGACTAATTTTGGGGGGGGTGGTAAAGACAAGGTCTCACTATGTTGTCTAAGCTGGCCTTCAACTCTTAGGCTCAAGCGATCCTCCTGCCTTGGCCTCCCAAAGTGCTGAGATTACAGGCATGAGCCACTGAAATTTTTCAAGAAATGTGTAAGACATGCTTCAAAGAGAGATGTTAGGAGAGCCATACCTTTGCTGGAAAATCCTCAATGACTTTAACCAAGTCTTGGCACCGCTGTGCAAAGGGCTTATTAACAGAATCAGTTTTCAGGCTAGCCTAGAAGACAGAACCCAGCAAAAAAAACATAAGCATATTTATTTGTTCTGCAATTCTGGTGCTACTCTGGCTCAAGTCAAACTGGAAATCCAAGCAAGATGTGTGTCATATGCAACCACTGGCCTGGTTCCCCAGTACCTTATGCATCAGGTCATGTGTATGCCAGTGGCCCAAAGGATGCTACTAGAAGAGAAGCTGAAGTTCTATGGTCTCTAGACAAGGAGCTCTCCAACTCGCTTAGGAGACTACAGTTACCTTAGAGCACTGCATGTCACAACTGACGTATGCTGATCCATAAGCAGGGGTCAATCCCAGGATCAGTTCCACAGCCAGGAGAGGATCCCTGTTGTGTAAGGTACCCCTCACAGACCACAGAATATTCACTGAGTTTATAAACATCAGTTGGAAACTTCCCACCTGACTGACCGCCCATAATTACACCACTGTGATCATTAGTGAGAATGTCCAACAAAATCAGGGCTATGGCAGAAGCTCTCTTAACCAAGTTGTCCTTTATTCAGTAGACAGTGAATCTACTGAACACAGGGCAAGCTAAAATTATGGACGCCTTCAGCCAAGTTGACACTAACATGAAGGCAATGTAGAGGCCAGAAAACATTCAGGACAAGGACTGAGGAATCTACCTGAAGTCAGAGGTGTAGAAAAAGCATCCTGACTATAAGAAGAAAAACTCTGTGCAAACAGATTAAGATCAGGAGGAACTGTCAGAATTTCAACCTAGAGGGTTTTGCCCAAGGACATCCTTGCCTACCTCCAAATGAGGGTAGATTTCATAAGGTCTGACAGAGATGAGACCTGATGGCTGTAGTGGGGTATAACAAGGAAGGATGTTCTTCCACATGTTTGTAAAAAGCATCTTCTGGAAACTGAAACTAGGCATTTTCTTCTCCAATACTCGACTCACCCCTAATTTCTCAGTATTATTTTTTTCTAGAGATGAGGTCTTGGTCTGTTACCCAGGCTGAAAAGCAATGGGACAATCATGGTTCACTGCAGCCTCGAATTCCTGGGCTCAAGTAATCCTCAGCTTTCCAAGAAGTTGGGCCTATAGACACACACCATTATATCTGGCTCTCAGTATCATTTTTAATATTTAAAGTTCGAGCTGCCCTCCATATAGTAGTCTCTCCATTTTTCACTGGTGACGGTTACAATTATAGAATGCCTCATATCTGCATAAGGATTTAAAGGTCATTAACATTTTGATGTACATCCTTTTCAGTTGCTCCTCCCCATATCCTTAGAAGTAGAGAAAATGGCTTTTGAACTAACTTGTCTTGTGGATGAGAAAACCAGAGCTCAGAGGTTGAGCAAACCCATGGTCTTGTAGTAATAAGGAGGCAAAGTCAAGCTGAAGGATTTTAACCTCAAGTTGGGTATTATAGCCATCATACTTCCCTAAAAGACAACCATTACATACTTCTTCAAGTCAATGGAAAGAACTGTGAAATTTCTCAGCCACAGAGCTACAGTCACACTGACACCCATGCAGGCAGTTGATATTTACCAGTAGGAAGCTGGGCTGCTGCAGGTGAGGGAATGCCATTGCAGCCTCCACACGAGAGTCAAAAATGGCCACCTTAAGAAACCACTGTAGGAAAACAAAGACAAAATCTCAATATCTGCCATGCAACATAATATTTTTTTGTCTGCAGCATTTGACATCATGGAAAATAAAAATTTTTTTAAAAAGAATATATTTTTTTTTTTTAGAGTTAGGGTCATCCAAGCTGAAGTGCCGTGGCTCAATAACAGCTTACTACAACCTCAAACACCTGAGTTTAAGCAATCCTCCCACCTCAGCCTCCCTTGTAACTAGGACTACAGGCACATGCCACCATGCTCAGCTAATTTTTAATTTTTTGTGTGTAGAGATGAGTGAGGTCTTGCTATATTGCCTAGGTTGGTCTCCAATTTGTGACCTCAAGCAATCCTCTTGCCTTGGCCTCCCAAAGCACTGGAATTATAGGTGTGAGCCACCACACTTGACACTAACAGAATATTATGTATAGTTTCACAATGCCCAAGAAAACATTTGTACAACTCTAATCCACACTGCACTGCCAATTGTCACGTTTTACAGAAACATTCTCAGTTGGTCAAAGTGCAGTGGTGTTTACAACTAATTGATCACAACCAGTTACAGATTTTTTTTTATAACTTCTCCACTCCCACTGTTTGACTAGCTTAAAAAAAAAAGATGCAGTCTACAGTAGCCAGCTTTATATATTTCTCCATGTTTTTCCTCATTTAATCCTCAGTAGTAGGCAGAAGTCTAAAGATAACTCCTCCTCTCAAGATTGTGTCCCCTAGTTCTTCAATCAACACTCAGCTAGGTACTGCTATGAAGGGACTTTGCAGAAACAATTAAAGTCCTAAGTCAGTGGAACTTAAGTAGTCCCCAGCTCACAGCCAGCAAGGAAACAGGGACCTTAGCTGTACAACAACAAAGAATTGAAGTCCATCCTCAATCTAAATGAGTTTGAAAGTTTATTCTTCCCTGGAACTTTCAGATTAAGAAACACCTTTGACTTCAGTCTTGTGTTACCCAGATGAGGCTGCCTGGACTTCTGATTACATAACTGAGATAATAAATGGGAGCTGGTTTAAACTGCTCCCATTTATTTGTTAAACAAGAATAAAATATACATCCTCACAACCCTATGAGGTCAGCACAGACAAGCAAACAGAGGCAGAAAGGGGATAAACCACTTGCCCGTATCCATTAGTAAATGGCAGAACCATTATACAAAAACACAGAACTCAGAAATCTGAGACAGGAGGGTCAATCCCCTCCATGTTACCTGAGTTTTATGCAGTCAATGGTGGGGAAGAACAGGCTCTACCAAGAGAGCCTTTGAACAAGCCACCAGAAAATGAGGATCTGCTCCCAAGATCTCTACCTCTCTGCCCACCCAGATCAGAAACAGAAAATACTGACTTGGTCTGAGTAGAGAGGAAGCCTGCCAAGTTCCACTGATGGGCTAGTAACAGTGTTCCTGGCACAGCTCTGCCCTCAGCACAAATAAAGGCACTGGGGAAGCAACTGACAGTCTATGTGGAAGAAGAAAGATTGGGTGTAAGGAGGTCATATAGGCATTTGGGGGTTGAGAGGAGACGGGAATCTCTGGTAGTTGTCAACAGGAATACCTTCCAGGTTTCTTCCCTTCTTAAACTAGCTACCAACTTCAGAGATAAGGAAAATTAAATAAAACACCTCAGTCCTGATCAAGAAAACACTGTGCACTGCTCCAAAATGATCAAAGCAGCGTAACATCAGGACTGTTTGATAAGGGCAGAGCTTTAGAGGTGATGATGTGAAAGCATCTCTTTGCTCAGAGGAAGCTTTCATAGGCAGCAAAGAATGAGGCCCAAAGGCGTCAAGCCCGGGAATTTCCAAGAGAGGGTGGCGTCTCCCGCATCCCAGTTCTCTGACCCTGCCGCGGCCAAGTTCCCCATCACACCCCTCCGGTCGCTGCGCACCGACCGTCCGATTCTTCCCATCCCTTCAACATCCATTTTCTTGAGGATCTGCTTCGGATCCTGTTTCGGGGCTTCTTCTGAGGGCGACAGCCCACAGGCAGCGCCAATCTTGCCAAGCAAATGCACGTCCTCCCTTGGCTCTCTCCGAGCAGCAGCAGCAGCATGTGTCGCCTGTTGTGCACAACTGTCCTGAAATTAGGCATCAGGACCTCCCTATTAAAAATGAGGAAGCCGAGGTTCGGAGAAGTAGAGCCACTCAGGGGGAAGGGTCGAGCAGTGACCCATTGCCGGCTCTTCCTCCCACATTTCCCGTCGAGCCCAAGGCTCAACTTTAACTCGCTCTCCTTCCCTCAACGAACGTTACCGAGCGCTTACCGAGATGGCGTGTGCGAGCCGTGCGGGAAGGTGGCTGAAAGGCATAACCCAGGAGGATGACAGAAGGGCCCAATCGGGGCCCTCGGCCTCCCGCCGGCCCGGCCCGGGCAGAGGAGCCGGGCCCGGGCAGAGAAAGCGGAGCCAGGCCCGAGTCCCGGGACTCGCGCAGGAACGGAGATGGCCTCTCGGCAGGGGTTCTAGGAAGCCATCCTGGCGCGGGGCCGTACAGTGCGCGCTGCGCTACACACCTGTGAGACCCACTGCGCCGCCCGCTTCAGGGATGGAAAGCACCTTCCGGCCATCGGGCGCCGAAATGTCGTCATCAAGCTGCGCGCTGCGTCACGCCCCTCTGGTCAGGCGGGAAAAGTGTCCCTACATCATTGGGATGCTGTGTCACAAGGCGCGTGCGCAAAAGCGAAGTCCAGCCGTTCTGGTGGCGCACGCAAGAAGGGGAGGGCGGGAGAATACGCAGACGAATGCTCCTGCGTAACCGGTGGCCGCGGAGCCCCTTCATCTGAACTCGGTTTTATCCACGGCAAGGAGTGCGCCTGCGCATTAGCAGAAGCCGTTTATTAGCGCCTTCGAGGTTCGCCCCCTAGTGGGAAACCAGCGCTGAACAATTACACTCTACATTGAATGCCGTTCTTCCAACAAGCATATTTATTGAGCGCCCAGTATATGCCTGGCACTGAACTGGGTGCTGCTACTTAAGTGAGCACGATTAATGCAGTTTATCATGGAAGCCCTGGTCGCAAAGGAGCAGCCTCTGCGGTCCGCCGTGCCATCCTCGTCGCCTAACACACCACCCAACACATAGTAGGCGCTTAACAAAAGTCTGGAGATCCAGTGTCGCCGTGAACAGGCCCCGGACCCGCATCCCGGCTGGGGCTGTCTGGGGGGCCCGGCGGCTGCTCTGCAGCGAGAGGATCCACGGCCGGGGGAGGGCGCAGTGGGAACGCGCGGCGGCTGGAAAGGGCGGGGTTGGGCGTGCATTTTCTGGCAGTCCGCGCGGATGGCGGCGTCGGGTGCCGGGTGTGGGCCGGGAGCGCCCGTGGGCCTGGAAGCGTCCCGGCAGAAGCTCGCGCTGCGGCGGAAGAAGGTGCTGAGCGCGGAAGAGATGGAACTGTACGAGCTGGCGCAGGCGGCGGGCGGCGCCATCGACCCTGACGTGTTCAAGTGAGCGGGCGGGTAGGCTTGTGGCGCTCTACTCTCGGGTCCCTGGCCCGGGCCTGCTCCCTGTCGGGGTCTTCGGGGAGGTGGCCCTCCTGGAGCAGGGAGCTCCTCAGGGAGTAGGCCTGGCCTGGGGGGTAGAGGGGGAGCTCACTGCGCGCTGCACTTCTTTTCACCAGGATCCTGGTGGACCTGCTGAAACTGAACGTGGCCCCCCTGGCCGTATTCCAGATGCTCAAGTCCATGTGTGCCGGACAGAGGCTGGCGAGTGAACCCCAGGACCCTGTGGCCGTGTCGCTGCCCACGTCGAGCATGCCTGAGACCCGAGGTCAGAGCTGTGCTCGGTGCTTCCTGCCTGGAGGTGTGGGTGGCAGGCCAGAGAGGAGGACAGGCACACACAGCACAGCCTTGGCCCTGAGTGGCCATGTCTCACTGTCGACCTTTTCCCAGGACCTGCTGGGCCCAATCCTAGGCTCTGGTCCCTGGCTTCGCGGCTATCATGGAGTGGTGTCCAGGTCAGGTGGATGCAGAGTGGGTGGTCCAGGCAGCCGGGGCTCATCTGCACTCATGCCTTCATCCCAAACACAGGAATAAAGATGGCTTTGGTCCCTGTCCTGTGGCATTACAGCCTCCGGGGAAGTCCTCAGTTAGCCGGGCAGTCAGAGAGCCACCCCCTTGCCTGTACCACAGTCATTCTTGGGTCTCGGGGGCCCATGGCCACCTTTCCTCTGAGGATTGCAACACTGGTTGACGTGACAGCCCCTGGCTGCCCCAGAACACTCAGAGCTCCCAGGGTACAGAGGTCTGAGGGACAGATCACCTGGGGGCTCAGGGTTGAAGGGTCTCTTCACTCTTGAGGGTCATAACTGGTACATGGTGGAGCCTCTGGTCCCTGCTTATCCTCCTTACATATCGCTTCTGCCTCAAAGGCTATTGCAAATGCCCTGAAATGCAGCAGAACCTCCCAGGCAAATGGAAGGAGGTCCAGGGCTTACTCCTGCCTGGAAGCACAAAGACACCAGCACAGACATCCTGAGAAGGGGCAGAGGACAGGCTGGCCCTGGTGGGGGGAGCTGGGGCCCTGGGCACCCACACCTGCTGCCCTGAGAGACCCCAGGCACTTGTGCTCCGCCCTCCTCACTGACCTATGCTCTGTCTGCTCTCTTTGTGTGTCTCTCTCTGACCTCCAGAGGCCTCCTTTCTCTCTGCCAGAAACAGTAGCCCCACTGCAAGGCCCTCCTTTTCCTTGTGCCCACAGCGTGCGGCCTCTCCGGTTCGGCTCCACAACCCAGCTGCCTCGCACTCGCCTCTCTCTCCAGGGCCCCCCAGTTCCCTCCGCTTCTCTTGCTGCCTGTTATCTCCTTTTGCAGGTTGTGTTTATTGGCTTATCTCTAGGGGTTGGTGCTCACCCTTGTTTCCATGGACACTGTCATGGCCCTATGAAGCCTGAGCAGCTTTGAGCTGCAACTGCAGGACCCTGGACAGTGTTGGCCATCACTGTCCCTCGCCATAGGGACAGGGCACAATTTCTGGCTTGGTTTATTAGAGACACAATACTGCAGTGCTTCTAGGATGTGCAGTCAGGCTGGCATCAGGGGATGGGATCAATACTCCCTACACTCCAGAGGCTTACTTTGGTGAATAAGACTTGCACTCTGTGAAGAGCCCACATTCCAGAAGGAGGAGAGCAGGCCAGAAGCAGCATAGTGTGCTGTGGAGGGCACAGCCTCAGATATGAGAAACACCCCGGCCTCTAAGAAGCTGTCTCCTACCTGGTTGGGAAGTCTGCAGGAGAAATCAGATGCTTCTGCTTTCCCTGAGGCTCCCTGGCAGCATCATATGAACAATGTGTACTTCTCCCATCAGCCATGCACCAAAACAGAGTTTCCCTTCCTGCCTCATTCCTGAGCTTGGGGTATCTTCCAGGTGTTACCAGATGTGGTGAGGCCAGAGACCCAGAGCCAGGGGTGTACGAGAGCCTGAGGTGCTCTGGTTGTGCCCTTTGCCATGTTCCTCCTCACCTCACTGCTCCAGGTGCCACCTGGAGCTCAGGTCCAGGGAGAATGGGGAAGGGCGGAGGGGCAGGGCAGGGGTGGGTGGACCACAGGCTGAGATGAGGAATCAAAGGGTAAGTTTCCAGAGGGAGGGAGAAACTGGGAATGGAGTCCTCATCATACCAGGGGACAGTGCTGCTCATTCACTCAGTGACTCTGTGTGCTAGGCCTGGCTCTCAGCACTGAGGACATGAGATGGACACGTTCAGTCCAGTTTAACAAGGGCTAAACAGAATAGGGGCAGGAGGGGTCAGCAGGGTCTTTCAGGCAGGGGCGCTACAGCCCAGTGAGCTGGAATGGCAGAAGGGGCTGGGTGAAGCGTGGGACCACAGCTGCATGTAGGTTGTCTGGGCAGGAGGAGGTAGAGAGAAGAATCTCTAGTTAAGGGGTTTATGGGATTCATGGTACTGGGAGTATGGGCACAGAGGGACCAGAAGGATGAGGGGGGTACCACGTAAGTGAATGGGGCTCCCAGGAAGGTGAGGAGGCAGCCTTCCCCACCAGGGCGGGAGTGGCCCATGTGTTCCTCCAGGGCTCAGTCCTGGAAGCACAACCCAGGCCCTCGTCCTGCTAGACTGGACAGCAGTTGGCCAGGACAAGGACATGGAGTCCCTGAGAATTGCCCAGTGGAGGCAAATGTGAGCCCTAGGGAAGCAGTGGAGGGAAGCAGGGCAGACATGCAACCACACCAGGGGTGTACTGCGGCAGAGAGTCAGATCTCTGAGGCTACCATGCACAGCCTCTGACAAAAGAGACCTTCTGATGCCCTGTTAATGGCAGAATCTGAAGTAGAGAGAGTAAGGGAAGTTGTCAGAGTGATCCAGCTGGAGGGATGTGGTACCTGTAGATTTCCCACAGGACTGGGTGTGAAGTTGGTCCAGGCCAGGGCCTGGACCCACTCAGGGCTTGCTTCCATGAGCTGTTGCAGGCATTCCTGGAAATGTAGATTCCTGACCCCAGCCATCCAGGTAGCCTGTGGGACCACCACCACCAAGCTCAATCTTGTCCAGCAGAGTTGGGGGAAACAGAAGACCCCAGAGGCACAGGGGAGTAATCCTTGTCATGATGAGAGTCTGGAGCTAATGTGGGGAACTCAAATTCAGTTGAGTGTTCTCAAAGTTTAGGGAAACTACGCTAAAGATGTCCCTCCAGAGCATGTCAAATGTCATTTGTTGTGTGGAAGCTGTGTCACATGAGCTATGCTGCCTGATACAGAGGCTATGAGCCACATGTGACTGTTGTGGTCATGCTGCCCTGTGTGTATAATACACAGCGGGTACTGAACAGCTGGTGCAAAAGTGCATGCAGCATCTTGTGTATTGTTTGTCTTGAATACATGTTGAAATGATGCTACATTGAATATTTTAAGTTAATTAAAATACATTATTGGGGATGGGTGCAGTGGCTTATGCCTGTAACCCTAACACAGGCATGTAAGAGGCTAAGGTGGGAGGACTGCTTGAGCCCATTAGTTCAAGGTCAACCTGGACAATATGGTAAGACCTTGTCTCTACAAAAACATTTAAAAAATGAGCCGAGCATGGTGGCGCCACCTATAGTTCCAGCTACTTGAGAGACTAAGGTAGAAGGATCACCTGAGGCCATGAGGTTGAGGCTGCAATGAACTGTGATCATACCACTGCACTCCAGCATGGGTAACAGAGTGGGACCTCCCAACTCAAACATATACATACATACTTAAATAAACAAATAAAATACATTATTGGAATCATTTCCCAGTAACTTTTACTTTTGAACATAACCACTAGAAAATTTAAAATTACCTGTGTTGCTTGTACTATATTCCTGCTGGACAGTGCTGCCCCAGCACATCTACAATGCACTTTCTCCAGAATCCCCGAGTCAAGGGTATGTGTGCATGTGTATGCATTGGTGTCTGTGTGTACATATACAGGAAGAGGGCTCTAGGAAAGTCCCAGGGAAAAACACCATCCCAGGAAGTGTGGGCTGAGTTAAGAGTGAAAACTGCATGTGTGCACATCTGTCATTGTCACTAGGTCTGTGTTAATTAGGCCTCCACCATGTGCCTGGCCAGAAGGCAGAAGTACTAGTTGGTGACAACTCATGACTGTCCAGACCGCCCTAGCCACCTATTCTCTGGCTATCAAACCCTGCCAGCTGGCCTCAAGGAGAACTAAGCACTTAACCTGGGGAGCACAAGTGGCTCGACACATGTGCTTGTGAAGATTTAGAATAGCCTGTTGTGCTGCAATTGGCAGTGGCATCAACACTGTCACAGTGGTGCTCCTGAAATAGGGCCAGTAGTGTTTTCCTTCCCTCTCCTGCATTGTCTTTCCTCCCTTCCTTGCCTCACCTCTGCTCTTTTCCTAACACAAGTGCCTGCTGGCCCATGTTGCTGCAAGTTGGCACTCTCACTATGAAAGGTGGATGGGTATTCTTAGGGACAAATTTCCATCCTCCATCAGCTCTGCCCAGAATTAACAGGGAGTAGTAAGTCAGACTCACAACAAAGGTGTATGGCAGATGGGTTCCCACCCCAGACTGGCCCACTTGTTGGCTTCAGGGACTCCCTGGATAATCAGAACTGCATTTTGAGGTTTTGTTTCATTAGGGGCTCACAAAACACGGATTGGCCACCAGCTGGTTTCAGGGGTGGTAGGAGCACTGATCTTGAGAAGAATGTGCCAGGCTGTTAACATTCAGTGGGCATTGTCTATCTTTGGCAAATAAGAGGGCCTTCCAGGGACCCAGCTGGTCCAGGAATATCAATGGCTACCACCTGGCCACCACAACCTGCAGCCACATTGGTTCATGTCCTCCAGCCTGTCTGACCCTAATAGGCAAGCCCTGGTGAGCAGGGTGAGCAGGCTGGTCTTTCCACTGAAGGCACTGCTTGGTCCTCCCCCTCACTTGCTGCTGACCATTCTCCTTGGGTTCACAACCAGGCTGGTGTGGACCTCCTGGCCCTTGTGTTAAAAGAGGAGGCCTGAACAGGGCTCCCCTCTAATGAGCATGTGATTCCTGAAGGGTTTAAGGATTGTTTTCTTGATGTCATCTGTGGGCCAAAGTTGTGTTGATGTCATATACCCAGGGTTTTTCAGCCTGGTCAGAGGACAAGATAAGCATTATTTGCTCTATCCTACTATGCCTCATCCTTCTTGAGTTTTCAGAAGTGCCCTGGTCATTTCTCTGAGGTTTAAGGAAACTCAGGTGTAAGGCCACGTCTGAGGCCCACCCTGCACTTCCTGGGGGAGCTGAGTGGGAATTACCCCTAAGCTGTATTTCTGTACCTGTCATAAAATGCCCCTTGCCAGGCATGGGCACCTGAGCACCCAGCTTAAGCTGCTGCCCAACCTGGCCTGCAGAGGGCCTGTGGCCTCAGAGGAGGCTGGCCTCTTATTGGGAATGAAACAGGGTGGTGGGTCCCATCCACTCAGAGGAGACGAGGTCTTTGCCCCTTGTCCAATTAGTGGGAAACGGAAAAATACCATTTTGTAGCAAATAAAATGTGTGGCAGCAGTTCTTTGCTTGGTATCTTTTTCACAAGTCACTGGTAAGCTGATTGGTCCAATGTCACCCACCCCATGCTCCTGGCCATGATGCCTCTGGCTCTGGGTGACCCTGACTACATCTTTATGGAATTCAGTGTGTATGAGCACTTGAGGGTGGAGCTCGGGAAGGCAAGGCAGGGGAAGACCACAGGAAATGAGGATGATCTGCCAGTGCACCACGTGTATCTGCACTGTAACCTCACCCCACTGGGCAGCAGAAATTCCTCCTCCTCTGAGAAAGAACTTTCTAGAAACTCAAGTTGGGCCGTTCTGTTGGAATTTGGGGAGAATGTCACTGTCAGTATAGACAGCATGGAAAGTGAGCTGGAGGTGGCCCTGGGGGACCTGAGGTCTTGGGTTTCAGATGCAGGTACCTCTGCTTGCTCAAGGTAACAAATGGTGAAACACATGATTAATGGGCCACAAAGACACCTTGTTGCATCTTTTCTCCAATAATTCTCAGTTCCCTTTTACAAGCTATTTGACTAAATGTGATGAACCTGGACAAGACTGGGTGCTCCATCCTGCCAACTCCTTGGCTGGAGTCTCCCCAAAACGAGCAGCAGGGGAGTTACAAGGTTCTTCCCCAAACCCTTTCAAGATCAGGCCAGGGTGATCAGTCTGAAGCATTTATTAGGGGAACACACATACAGGAGGGTGCAGCACGGCCTCACCATGGACAGGATAGTGAGGGCAGAAGTGTTCTACCTAGGAACATCCGACGGCATCAGGGATGGAGTTTATATGAGGGTTTAAGGACTCTGGCTGGGAGCAGGGTCAGCTCCTATATGTTTAGCAACATGACTGATCTTTCAGTGTTTCAAGGCAACCTAAACATGTTGATCAGTTTGTGGAATATTAAAGGCCAAGTTTGGGTTCAGCAAAGAGAAAACATGCAGCTAGCCAGATCAGAGTCAAGGCACTATGTTTCTCAGTCACAACACAGGAAAAGGGAGACTGGGGGAGACCTATACTGAGGGTCAGACAGGGACACAAGCCCTGGTTAGATTCCACAGGGCAGACCATTCAAGCCAGAGTGGAGGAAAGCATGGGCTAAGGCACTGAGGGGGACTGTGACACCAGCAGTAAGCCTGCTCCCTGGGCACATTTGTGCCCCACAGAGTCCCTTCAGTCAGTCTTGCTAAAGTTGTCAACACCCTGAACCCAGGGTAAGCTACTCCTTTAAAATGAAGCTGTGGCCCTAGTGTGGTTGCAGGTCTTTGGCTGACCTCATAAAAAACGATCAAATAAGCAAATTACCAATCAAGAAACATCTGAACCCATGGGTTTTGTGTGAGGGTGGCTGTCTAGTGGTCAAAGGAAAGTCTCAAGAAGTGACACCTTGGCAGGAACCCAGCATGGAACCCAGTAGCTAACCCGAGAGCAGGAAGCTTGTCCACTGCTTACAGAGTACTCGAGTATAGCGGAAACAGTGCAGGGAAGGGCTTCCAAGATCAAAATCAGAAACTTGACTTCAGGACTTGGAGCCTGATGTGTATCCTGCCTGTCAGTCTGAGACAGTTCAGATGGGTGGTTTGGTATGGACATGTACCCAGAGAGGAGGAGGCAGTGAGCCCTCCTGCCACTGCTGGTGCAGTTGGGGAAGATCACGTGTTCTGTCCAGGCCAGGTATGAACCAGCCGAGCATCTTTTCCCTAAATGGACCCAGGATGAGTGTCCCTCCAAGGCATTCCTGATCAATCCTTGCATGGCCTTATCCTGCACATATCTTAAAGGGCTCTATACTCGCCATGGGCTTCTGGGGGATGAGTTGTCTTTTGGGGTCTGAGCCTCAGGACCTGGGGCTGATGTGGTATCTCCAGATGAAACAGCTTTGACAGAAACATATAGACAAAAATTTTGTGCAAGGAACGCAACTGTAGGATGTGCTGCAATTATGAGCTTATGATGTTCCTAATGGGTGTGCTCTGTCTCCCCAGGGAGGAACAAAGGCAGCACTGCTCTCAGTGGAGCAGCAGCCCTGGCAGAACGTGGGGGACGTGAAGGATCCAGCCAGAGGATGCCCCGCCAGCCCAGTGCCACCAGGCTTCCCAAGGGGGGCGGACCCAGGAAGAGCCCCACCCGGAACAGCACCTAGGCCGTGTCAGAGACTTGACACACAGAGGTCTTCCAACAAAGGCTAAAAGGCCACAAATTGTTTCCTTTGATAATAAATCCTTCTGAAAGTGGAGGTTCCAATCCAGCCGTTCTCTTCCATTTTTGAACATATTAAGGCACAAAGACTAGAATGAGTTCTTTCTGCAGGCCCTGATTGTGCTATATAGCTGAACTAACCAGGTGACTTAAATATTCACCTTCCTGGACCTAATTTTGGTTCTGAGAGAAAATCTATGGGTTGCCAGTCCTTTTACACATAGAAGTCAGCACACTTCACTTGCAGTAAAAATGTGATGCTTTCTACCAAGACCATTGACAGTGCAGAGAGCAAAGTGGCTGTGTGTGAGCACGGAAGGAGAATGCTGCCTTGCAGGTCACCTCGGAGCAGTGAGGTCAGGGTGGCTGTTGTATCCTTCTGTGGGTCATGAATGCCATGGAGGATCCAGTAGCTACTCTCCCAACAAGATGTGTCCTGACCTTAACCATGTGACCCACAGTTGTAAGATTTCCTGGACACTCCCACCCACATACCTCAGGTATAAGCTCTCCATCTCTAAGCTTTTATATTTTATATACCATGTCCCCAAGAGAAGCCCTCCAAAATAGCAAATTCAATGGAAAACCCTGACTCGGCTTTCCTAGAATTAATAAATCTTTCTACCCTGAAACCTTGGCTATAAAGTGTATTTCCCCTGGGTCAAGTCACTTCAATGGGAACTCATGCATTATGCACAGCAGACCTGTATCCTACTGCCACTCTAGCACTGCCAGCTGGGGGGCCCAACCACTGTCCTCACAGATCTAGGATATGACCACTCCTGCAGGCAGAAGCAAGAGGCAACACAGAAACTTTATAGTGAAACTTTAATTGTAATCACCTTAAAAGAAGCTATGCTGGGGATGGCGGGAGAGAGGAGCACCTGCCCGTGGCATCCTTCCTCAGTATTCTTCCCCTTCCTCAGCCTCAGCTTCCACAGAATCCACACCCACCTCTTCATAATCCTTCTCCAGAGCAGCCAAGTCTTCACGGGCCTCAGAGAACTCCCCTTCCTCCATGCCTTCTCCCACGTACCAGTGCACAAAGGCCCGCTTGGCATACATGAGGTCAAACTTATGGTCCAGGCGGGCCCAGGCCTCGGCAATGGCTGTGGTGTTGCTCAGCATGCACACAGCCCGCTGCACCTTGGCCAGGTCTCCTCCAGGGACCACAGTGGGAGGCTGGTAATTGATGCCCACCTGCCAGAGAAGGGGAAGAAAGCATCTTATGAAGCTTGTGTCAAACCCAGAAATGGCGATTCTTTTTCCTCAAACAGAAGACATGAGGTAGGTGTCCCAGTCACACTGCTGGTGACTATGGAGAACGCTTGCTTTACTTCACAAACAGTAACTGAACCCCTTCCTGCACCAGGCAGGGTGCCAGGACAGCAGAGAGACAGTTCCGGAAAAGGAAAAAGGGAAAGAGCCTTGAAGGTGGCCACCCTGGCTGGGTCCCAAGCTGCCTGAAGGGCTGTGTCCTAGCAACTGTGACATGTGACAGGTGCTCAAGCAAAGGGATTCTGTCTTTCCTCTAAAAATGTACACTGCCTTGTCTTCCTTGTAGATTATTTCCTCCATAGGCTTTAAGAAGAGTGATGAATTGCTGTGACTGATACTTTGAGTATACAACTGTGGTGTCATGGGAAAGTCATACCCCCTGCTGACCACCAATGAGCCACTGTGGCCATATGAGCCTCCTTGGTGATAGATCCAAGGTCAAGGGTCATATGAATGCTGCTACTGCAGCTGCAACAGGTAGTCTATTGGCCTTCATAAGTGAGGGTGACATTCCAAGGTGGAAATGAAAGGGAAGGAAGGCATTGCAAGTTTCAGAACCAGGGAAAAGTACACAGGACGAGCTAGGGCAGGTATCAGCACACTCATTCTTTTAAAGGGCAGAGTCATACAAATTCTAGGCTGTTTGGGGGAAAAGGATCTCTGTCACACCTGCCTGTCACACTTCAGTCTTGTACAGCAGAAGCAGGCACATACACAGAAGAAGGGGTGTGGCTATGTTCAGACAAAAAGCTTATTTACAAAATCAGGCAGCTGGTCCACCAAGCATGCTAGCCCCTGAAGGAGAGGAAGAGACCCCAGAGTAGGAAATCCTAGGTAAGACTTCACTGCAGTGGTCTTACCAAGGCAATGAGGGTGTGAACCAAACAGGAGGCATGGAAAGCAAAGCTCAAAGACTCAAGAGAAAGAGAATTGACAGGATTCAGTAACCAACTATGGGAAAACCTGAAAAGGGACAGCAAGGTTTCTTTTGTATGTTGGTGGAAAGTTGATACAAGACATATGTTCAAGGCAAACTCAAGTGAGAATTACTAGTGGGCATAAAGAAAGATGTCAACGTTTCCATAACAAAAAGATTCATGATCGTTTTTCTTTAAATCAAACACTCCATGGGACATTTAAATTGATTTCATTTCTACATACCTAAGGATAAAGTGGGATTTAGGGACGGCAGACAATTTATAGTAATACCCAGTTATAATAAAACATAGGTCAGGCAAGGTGGCTCACACCTGTAATCCCAGTACTTTGGGTGGCCAAGGCGGAAAGAATGCTTGAGGCCAGGAGTTCAAGACCAGCCTGGCCAGCCAACATAATGAGACATCATCTTTACAAAAAAAAAGAAGAAATAATATATCTTGTCCACATGAATTACCACAATGTCAATAAAACTACATTTCTAAGTTCAACCTACATTCTCCTACACTGATTCTATACCCAGAAAAAGAGGCACAAAAATCCTTCAAACTATAAAAAAAAAAATTTAAACCTAACTACACATATAATCGTGTGATGACTCAGAAAGGAGCACAAAAGACATCAGTGAATATATTCTCTCTTTGGTTCACAAATTTCTGACCAAGACAAAGACCAAGATGTAGTCTCCCAAAAGGGTGTGGGTCTTCAGGGGCAGCACTATTCTGCGGGTCTGCTGCTTATTGACAGGCACAAGTATGCCACAACACTCAGTCCTACCTTAAATCCAGTTGGACACCAATCCACAAACTGGATGGTGCGCTTGGTCTTGATGGTGGAGATGGCCGCATTGACGTCTTTTGGGACTACGTCCCCCCTGTACAACATGCAGCAGGCCATGTACTTGCCATGGCGAGGGTCACACTTCACGATCTGATTGGCCGGCTCAAAGCAAGCATTGGTGATCTCCGCCACAGACAGCTGCTCGTGGTAGGCCTTTTCAGCTGAGATGACCGGGGCATAGGTGGCCAGAGGGAAGTGGATGCGGGGGTATGGCACCAGGTTGGTTTGGAATTCTGTCAGGTCCACATTCAGGGCCCCATCGAATCGCAGGGAGGCTGTGATGGAGGACACAATCTGCCCAATCAGGCGATTGAGGTTGGTGTATGTGGGACGTTCGATGTCAAGGTTGCGCCGACATATGTCATAGATGGCTTCGTTGTCCACCATGAAGGCACAGTCAGAATGTTCCAGGGTGGTGTGGGTGGTCAGGATGGAGTTGTAGGGCTCCACCACAGCTGTGGAAACCTGAGGGGCTGGGTAAATGGCAAACTCCAACTTGGACTTCTTGCCGTAATCCACCGACAGCCGCTCCATAAGCAGAGATGCAAACCCAGAGCCAGTGCCGCCTCCAAAGCTGTGGAAGATGAGGAAGCCCTGCAGCCCTGTGCACAGATCTGCCTGAGAGAAGCCAGACAACATGAGCCAAGGCCTATGGGAGCCACACCACCAACCTCCAACAAGCTGGGGTCATTTCTCTTTGCCTCTGCAGGTTCACACATGTTCATATGGTCTCTAATGAACATGCACTACACTTAGGAGCTGAGCAAACAGAAAGGAAAAACTATGGATGCCTCACAACCCACACTCCACAGTAAGACCACGGCTTACTCAGTCAGACTCATGATTCTGTCCTGAGTTTGGCAAACTGACACCATCCCCCACCCTGCTCCTGTTGCAATCCAAGGCCTATGCTCCCATCCAGGACAATGTCCACATGAGGCCTTCTAGTACTCTCCTTACCAGTTTACGGATCCGGTCTAGGACCAGATCAACTATCTCCTTGCCAATGGTGTAATGACCTCTGGCATAATTGTTGGCTGCATCTTCCTTCCCGGTGATCAGCTGCTCGGGGTGAAACAGCTGCCTGTAGGTCCCTGTGCGCACCTCATCTACAAAGAGATGCCATGAGCCATGAGTCCTTAGGCCTAGTATACTCACAAAGGGACACATTCAGAACTGTTCACTTCTACAAAGCACATGCAGTTCCCTGTAGGTCAACAGTGGGGATCTCCCATAAAAATGTCTCTGTGATGCATAAACCACAAATGCACCTATGGCTCTAGAGAGGTAATGCCAGCTCACACCAGTGCCAGCAGCACTAGTTCCCAATGAAGGGATATAAGGTGCCACGCCCTAACACCAGCAATTCCACAGGTATATATTTCCTTGCTACCCATATTTACGTCAAATGGTATACTTTAAATCCCTAACAAATTGGGCAGTCACAAGGTCAGTGTGACTTTGGCAAGCCAGTTTCATCAGGCAACCCTATGTGGCCTGGCTCTCACAGACTTTCAGATGATATTCTGTCATCTCCTGAGGGGCCACTAAAAGGTGCTCTCCTTTTGCAGCTCTCCGTAGAAACTACTTGGGGCAGGCTGGGCGCCATGGCTCAAGCGTGTAATCCCAGCACTTTGGGAGGCCAAGGTGAGAGGATTGCCTGAGCCTAGGGGTTTGAGACCAGCCTGGGCAACTTGGTGAGACCTCATCTCTACAATAAATCAAAAAGTTAGCTGGCCATGATAGTGTGTGCCTGTAATTCCAGTTACTTGGAAGGTTAAGGCAGAAGGATTGCCAGAGCCCAGCAGGTTGAGGTTGAAGTGGCCCTGAGCGTGCCACTGTACTCTAGCCTGGGTAACAGAGTGAGAGAATGAGACTACAACTCAACAGAGTGAGAGAATGAGACTCCAACTCAAAAACAACAACAACAACAAAAACAAAAACAACAACAACTACTACTTCTATTCTGGAGGAAGTAAAGCAATGTTCTACGCTTACCTCTTATGTCTAAGATGCAGGTCAAGATTGTCATGCATTAGCATGAGAGCATGCACAGTGTTCAAATGGGAACCTACCCCTCTGTGAGCTGAATGAATCTTTCCACAGCCCTTCTTAATGCTGGCAAAGCAGATTCTCCCCATAGATCAGCTTTTCCTAAATAAGAGCCAAGTCCCACAGACCCTATAATCACGAACCTCCAATTTCTCAGTTAACAATGCCACAGGCATATGCTTATCTCTCCCGCATCCTTTCTGCAAAGTGACTCACGGGAGCCCCTGTAGGGCTTTACCCAGCCTCTCCTATCCTCCCAGGAAAACTGTCAACCAGTACCTGAGAACTTACCTACCACAGTGGGCTCCAGGTCCACAAATACTGCTCTGGGCACGTGTTTGCCAGCCCCAGTCTCGCTGAAGAACGTGTTAAAGGAGTCATCTCCACCACCGATGGTTTTGTCACTTGGCATTTGGCCGTCGGGCTGAATTCCATGTTCAAGGCAGTAAAGCTCCCAGCAGGCATTGCCAATCTGGACACCCGCCTGCCCCACGTGGACAGAGATACACTCACGCTGGGAACCAGAACATAAATGTGAACACTTTCATCTTCAAGGCAAGTGGAAGCTCAATGGCATGAAAACTACTATAACTTAGTCTTTGTACAGTGCTTCAGTGCCTGGGGCTTTCTCAGTCTTTACTTCCTAGGGTGCTTAGGTGACCCCTTCATCCAGTGAATGTGAACTTACTCTAATCCACCTAGATACTAAGTGCCACAGGTAGCCCCAGAGCCATAAATGTTTGCTACAAAAATTAAGGTTATTTTAAAACTTGGAAGCCATAAAATGACTTCCAAAATCAACTCTTCATTATGGTTAGTCACAGTAGTTCTCAGAATTATCTAGGAGTTTTTCCTTATGTCACTACCAAAGGACCAGGTAATAGTAGGGGAAGGAAAAATGGAGCTGGTCCTAGGTCACAATGGCCTAAGCCTAGGAGGTCACTGTGTGTGTCTCCATCAGCCCCTCTAGATCTACCCTCTGTTTTTTTCCACTCCACGTTGTGCTCCAGGAGGCTGATCCATGTAGACAGCATCAGAGGGCTTCCATGCCCCTGGCTCCTGGTTGGTTTAGTTAACAGTGGCAGCAGCAGCGTCTGGAAGGTTAGAGGTAGGTGTGGTCAGGGAACTCACTCCCTGGCTTCCTCCTTGCCAGACAGTCCTGCGTCTGAGTCCCTGCATCAAGGCCACAATTCTGGGCACTTGGCCCTCTTCACAAAGCTACCCTCTTAACTTCTAGTAATCACTCCCTCCTCTCACCCCTTCAAGCCTAGGCAGGTGATGGCTCCTAGAGATCAGAAGTGCTGGTGTCATTTGGTAATTTCTTTAAACCTTGCCCATCACTTTATCAATAGGACCTCTATATAGTCACCTCAGAGTACTTATTCTGAATTGAGCATCTCTTTCCTGCAGGGAGTCTAACTGTACACTCGCCAGCCACTTGCTCAATTGTACACAAGTCATCCTAGCAAACACATGGAAGAAATCAAATAAAATTGGAGGTACCTCAGCCACTAAATTCTAACCTACATCCCAAGAAGTTGAAGTCCTGTTTTCTATTATATGAACACCAAATCTCAGAGTCTGCAGGGGTATAACAGGTCAACATAATGTAACAATCCCCCCACATCATCCCAGAAGGGAGCATTCAGTTCCAGACAGAACTTTGCCAATGCCAAGGAACTCATTCCTCAGAAGAAAGATTCATCAACACTCTACAAAAGTCCTTTGTAATCTGCCCAACACCACCATTTTCACATCCATACGATTTGCCTTACTAAAGTACAGACTACCTGTATTTCAACAGATGCTTGATTTGGCATTCTACTTACCCTGGGCCAGTAAGATCAGAGGAAGATCTGTGACCTTACACCATTAAACATTTTGTCAATTTCTTCAGTTACAAAATGGGGGTGAGCAGCTGAGTGGTCTTTAAGGTCACTTCCATTTCTGATTATCCCATGAAACTGATCCAAGCAGTCAGGAAAATTAATCCTCCCTTGCTATAGAAAGCCACTCTAGCTTCATTGCCAACCTCACCTGGATCATAAAATTTTTCATATATTTGTTTCTTTTTTTCTCTTATAGATGGGATTCACTATGTTGCCCAAACTGGTCTCTTTTTCCAGTCACAGACTCACTCTGTTGCTCCCATGCTGGAATGCAGTCACACAGTCGCATGATTACAACTCACTGCCACCTCCAACTCTTGGGCTCAAGCCATCCTCTACTTTAGCCTCCCAAACATCTGGGGCTACAGGCACCCACCAGCATGCCTGGCGCAAGTGTGTGTGTATGTGTGTGTGTGTGTATTTTTTTTTTTTTTTAAGAAATGAGATCTCATTATGTTGCCTAGGTTGGTCTCGAACTCCTGTGGTCTGTATCCGCCCACCTCCCCCTTCCAAAGTGCTAGGATTACAAGTGTGAGTTGAGTTTCTGCGATGGCCCTAAATTTGACATTACTTTTATCAGCTCTATCTCCTCTTTGAAAACTTTCTCTACTCTTTTGGTTTGAAATTTTCTCTATTCTTTTCAAACTCAAGGCCAAACTCCTCTTTCTATGATCTTGGCAGATGACCTTGTTCTGTACTTACCCAAAAGCATCACTTCCTGTCACCATTTTTGAAAATACAGTAATTCCCCCCTTGTCTGAGGGGCATAGTTTCAAGACTTCCAGTGAATATTTGAACCTCAAAACACCACACACACACACACACACACACACACACTCTCTCTCTCTCTCTCTCTCTCTCTCTCTCTTCCCCACCCCATCTTTTGTCCTATATGTATATGCCTATGATAAACCTTAATTTATAAATTAGGACAGTAAGAGATGAATGACATGACTAATAAAATGGAACAATTATAACAATGTAGTATAATAAAAGTTATTACATGAATGTGCTCTCTCTCACACACACACAATACCTTATTGTACTGCACCACAAATAAGTGAAACCATAGAATGCAAACGAGGGTTAAGGCAAGAATATCATAGCCCTACTTGCTCCCCCTCTTCTTTTCTTTTCCTTTTTTTTTTTTTTTTGAGTCAGAGTCTCACTCTGTTGCCCAGGCTGGAGTGGCACACTCATGGCTGTCACAGCCCTGATCTGTTGGGCTCAGGTGATCCTTCTGATTCAGTCTGCCAAGTAGCTGGAACTACAGGCACATGCCACCATGCCCAGCTAATGTTTTGATTTATTGTAGAGACAAGGTCTCGCCAAGTTGCCCAGGCTAGTCTTGAACCTCAGGGCTCAGGGAATTCTCTGGCCTCTGCCTCCCAAAGTGCTGAGATCACAAGCATAAGCAACCACACCTGGCTTTCTTTGCTTTCTAATAAGGCTGTGCATCCTCCAGTCAAGGGTCCATTGTTTCTACTGAGCTCCTACTCAGCAACAATCCACAGTGGAGTTCACAGGCCCTAAGGGTACACAGACCTTTCCAGGGTACATGGGGGATAAAATCAATTTCCTAACACAACTAGAACATTACCAGTTCTTTTCACTGTGTTGATGTGTGCACTGGGGGTGCATAAGCAAAGGTGGATAGAACTGCTGGTGCAGACCAAGGTAATGGCACCATCCCATGCACTCGGAGTAAAAAGAAAAAGCATTTAAGAATGTCCTTGGTGAAGCTACAAAAAATGTTAATTTTATTAAAACTCTACCCCAAGTACTGTGACAAAATAAGAAGTAACATAAAGCACTTGTGCACATAATAAAGCACATCTGCCTTAAGAAAAATGCCTTGTGCATTTGTGTGAATTGCAAGCTGAAGTAGCCACTTTTTTTTTTTTTTTTAAAGACAGGGTCTTGCTCTGTTACCCAGGTTGGAGTGCAGTAGCTGGATCACCACTCACTGCAACCTTCAACTCCTGGGTTCAAGTGATCCTCCTGCCTTAGCCTCATGCTAGATTTCAGGCATGAGCCACCCCACCAACTCACCAATTTTTTCATGAAACACCATTTTTACTTGAAAAGAATAACTGACAAGTTATTCAGAGCTGGATATCTGTGATTTATGTGAACATGTGCTGATTTTACAAGAACTAGTGAATGTTTTTAAAGCTTCTCGGCTTTAATTTTTTTTTTAACGTACATTTTTCTGCCACCTAAACCAAACTCAAACAGCTTTAATTTCTAACATGACACATATCGACAGCTGGGACGCACATCAACAAAGGCTCTTTGGGCTTCTCCGTCATTTTAGAAGCGTAGAGAGGTCCAAAGCCAGAAAGCCTGAGCACCGCCCTCCCGTTCTCAGGACCCCAGGCTGACTGTTCTGAGAACGTCATTGAGCCTCTTTCCACTAAGTTGTGGTCACAGTTTCAGTCAACAGAAGGCCTCCTGCAACAAGCTCGACTGCACCTGCCTCTTTCCCTCCCGGTTCACCCTGATTACCCTGGACACTCCCTGTCCACCTCCTCTGGGGTCCTGGCTGCCCTTGGCACGTAGCCCTGGAGAACGAGCCAGTGTTGCCGTGTCCTGCCCTGGGCCTCCTGCGTTCTTCTCTGGCCTCCTCTTCCCGCCGAGGCCCGCACCAGGGTGCCTCAGTTCGGCGACCCCACGTGGCGGGCTTCATTCGCCCTCCTGCCGGGGCGTCTGCGGGGTGGGAGAATCTGGGGTCTGGACAACTAGGACTCCAGAGCCCCCTGCCCGGTCCCGGGGCCTTACCATGGTGAGCTCTGCCAATGCCACACGCAGCTACTCAACTTCAAACGCCCCCTGCACACCTAACTGCCGCCGCTGCGCTGTGCGCTGCCCTGGATTGGCCCGCCCCCGCTCAGGCACCCATTGGTCCAGAGCCCCTCTGGGCGGGCTGAGACTCAGGAACCCAGTTCTGATTGGACGTTGCTCATCTCTCAGCGTGATGACGCTTCCGATTGGATGTACGTTTGGCGGGAGATGGCAAGGTCGACATCGGCCGCGTGGCGTCCAAGGCGTTTTCCAAGCTTTCTCGGACCTTGTGTTTTTTGCTTTGCCGCCTTGGTGGAGTGAGAGATATTAGCGTGCAAGTAAGCCCCAGGCCGCCTTTATGGCTTGACGACGTCGCTGTGCCGCTGTCCCCTGTCCCCAGGCCTGCTTGCTTCCGTACTCCTTATTTAAATCTTTCAGCCATGGCCGCCTCCACGATGCCTCCTGCCATCTCTCCAAATTCATGGTACCCATGATCATCTACCACTTTCCTGGAGCAAAAAGCCATTCCCACTAACCTTAGAGACCAGGCAGGATGGATCACTTCACTCAACCTAAATGGAAGAAGCAAATGCAAAATTAATATAGGTAGGTGGCTTATTTGGCCAAGTTTGAAGACTGCAACCCAGGGAGGGGAGCATTCGGGTTTCCCTGAATATATACTTGAATAGCAGCAGTTACAAGTATTTTATTTTTTTAAATGTCTACCATAACTTGGATTCAAGTAGTTTTTTTTTTTTTTTTTTTTTTAGTTGGAGTCTCACTCTGTCGCCCAGACTGAAGTGCAGTGGCCGCTCCCAGCCACCGCAGCCTCGACCTGCTGGGCTCCAGCGATCCTTCCGCCTCAGCCTTCCCAGTAGCCGGAGTTACAGGCATGCGCTACCACGCCTGGCTGATTTTTTGATTTGTTGTAGAGATGAGGTCTTGCTGCCCAGGCGAGTCTTGAACCCGCGGGCTCAGGCAATCCACTCACCTCAGCCTCCCAAAGGCGCGGGATTACAGGCTGAGCCACTGAGCCGGCTTCAAGTAGTTTTTTAAAGGAACAGAAAAACCAGTTCCTAAATTCTTTCCCAAGAATTTACATTAAAATAACATCAGGCCATGCATGTAATCCTAGCAATTTGGGAGGTGGAAGCAGAAGTGTAGTGGGTAGGACTAGTTGAGACCAGAGTTGCAGGTGACGAAGGAATTCATCAAGACAGTTATGAATTTGGAAAGGCATATTTATTTTAGAGAAACTGTGCCATGAAGAAAGTGATGGGCAATACAGTGGCAAGAGATGCTGTCTGCTATCTGTATAAAGGTGGGGGCTAGAGGGAATTTTTATTGGGCTGTGCTGGGGAGTTTTGTGCTGTGTCAGATAAATTAGTGATTTACAAAAGGTTTGCAAGAGGGAAATTATGTGATATGTGTTGGATTCTGTAAAGAAATTGTATTTGACTATGATAGGTTTTGCAATACAACTGCTTGATTGTGATGTTCTGTTTCTTTAAGATAGTGTTGGTTAATTGCTTTCATGAGGAGAGACCCCAAAAATCCAAAATTTATTTATAAAAAGTTGTGTATTTATTCTTACATGCATAAACTTCAGTCACCTTCAGAGTACTCTCCTTTTGATGCACTACACCTATCCATTGCTCAAAACTGTTTTTGAACTAATCAATTTTTATGCCTTTTGGTGCTTCTGCCTTTCTTTCCCCCCACCTCTTCCACATTGGCAAAGCATTTGTCTTTAAGGACTTTTTTCATTGGGGAAACAAGAAAAGTTGCTCAGGGTGAGATCGGGGGAATAGGGAGGGCAGGGCATGGGGATCATGCCATTTTTGGTAAAAAGAAAAAAAAAAAAACTCAGCACATGTGCATTGTCATGGTGGAAGAACCAGTCACCTGTTTGCCACAAAAAAATGCAGTGAAGCCAAAAGCAGCTCTCACAGCCGCACTAGCTAGTACACTGATGCTGATGGGTTCCTAGAATACTTACCTAGTGAGGGAAGCCTGTACTACAAGGGGCCTGCTCCTCCCCCCGATATATTTGTAGCAGCCAGCTAAAGGTTAGTTTTAAACAATGATGATTTACAGCTGATTTACAAGCTTTTACAACTCTTGCTCAGCAAGTTCCTATAACATCTATAAATTTCATCCTGAGATTCCTCTCCTCAGTATAATTTACCCGATTGTTGATGGCCTAATTGGGCCTCATATTCCTCCACAAGAAGGATTGCTTGAAACCAAGAGTTTGAGACCAGCCTGAGAAACATAGAAAGACCCTATCTCTTAAAAACAAACAAAGAAACAAAAAAACATAAGCCAGGCATGTTGGTGGACACCTAAGTAATTGCAGCTACTTAGGAAGACAAGACAGGAAGATCCCTAGGACACAGGAGAGGCTGTTGTGAGCTATGATCTGCCACTGTAACTGGCCTGGGTGACAGAGGGAGACCCAGTCTCTAAAAATAAGTAAAAAATAACATACATAAGTTATTTTTTTTCAGCTGGGGTCTCACTCTATCACCTATGCTAGAATGCAGTGTTACAATCATGGCTCACCTCAGCCTTGACCTCCTAGGCTCAGGTAATTATTTCGCCTCTGCCTCCCAAGCAGCTTAGACTAAGTCATAGCCACCTTGCCTGGCTTTTTTTTCTTTTTTGTAGAGATGAGGTCGAACCATATTGCCCAGGCTGGTTTCAAACCTGGCTCCAGTGATCCTCCCATCTTGGCCTCCCAAAGTGCTGGGATCACAAACATAAGTCACCATGCCTAGCCTGACTCTTTTTTATTTATTTATTTAGAGTTGGAGTCTCACTCTGTTACAAACATAAGCCACCATGCCCAGCCTGATCCTTTTATTCTTATTTATTCATTTATAGTCGGAATCTCACTCTGTTGCCCAGGCTGGAGTGCAGTGGCATGGTCCCAGCCACTGCAACCTGGACTTGCTGGGCTCAAGCGATCCTTCCGCCGCAGCCTTCCAAGTAGCCGAAACTACAGGCCCACACTACCACGGCCAGGTAATTTTTTTTTTTATTGTAGAGATGAGGTCTCACCATGTTGCCCAGGCTGGTCTCGAACCCGCGGGCTCAGGCAATACTCTCGTCTCAGCCTCCCAAAGTGCTGGAATTCTTTTTTTTTTTGAGTTGGAGTCTCACTCTGTCGCCCAGACTGGAGTGCAGT
>NW_007255649.1:564023-619885 GCF_000164805.1 Carlito syrichta
CCCGGCTGATTTTTTGATTTATTGTAGAGATGAGGTCTTGCTGCCCAGGCGGGTCTCAAACCCGCGGGCTCAGGCAATCCGCTCACCTCAGCCTCCCAAAGGCGTGGGATTACAGGCTGAGCCACCGAGCCCGGCTTGGAATTCTTTTATTCTTAAAGATTGTCTTACCTTTCTTTAGGATCCAATGTGTATTCACTTCTGGGAAAAACTTGTGAGGAGGAATCCAGTCCTTACCTGCAACCTCATCATCAGAACACAGTACCCCATTTTGATTTCTCTCTAGGAGGTAGTCTTGCATACCCTTAACTTTCCTCAGGAGAACAGAGAAGAGAGAGGGAACTTTCCTAGTGTAATGGGATACATCAGATCAAGGAACTGAGGTTTTTCTAAAGACCTGGGGGGCTCTGAACAGTAGTTAGGTCTGCCCTTAAAAGGAACTCTTAGCCGGGCACACTGGCTCATGCCTGCAATCCCAGCACTTTGGGAGGCGGAGGCAAGAGGATTGCCTGAGTCCAGGGATTCAAGACCAGTCTAGGAAACTTGGTGAGACCTCATCTCTACAATAAGTCAAAAAATTATCCGGGTGTGGTGGTACACGCCTGTGGTTCCAGCTACTTGGAAGGCTGATGTGGAAGGATCAACTGAGTCCAGCAGGTCAAGGCTGCAGTGGCTGTGAGCATGCCACTGCACTCCAACCTGGGCAAGAGTGAGACTCCAACTCCAAAAAAAAAAGGAACTCTTGGCACAGGGAGGAAGGGCAGAGAAAAAAAGAGGTCTGCAGAGTGCCAGGGAAACCAGAAAGAAACCATTACCCTACCTGCCTCTTCTCCCCATGAGAGTGAGTCAACTCTGGCTGCCATAACAAAATGCTGTAGACTGGGTGGTTTAATCAATAGAAATTTATTTTATCACACTTTCGGAGGCTAGAAGCCCCGGAGTCCTCTCTGCCTGGCTTGCACACAGCTCCTTTCTCACCATGTCTTCCCATGTGGGGAGTGGCAGGTAGCATCCAAGATCTCTGATCCCTTATAAGGGATCTTATATTCTATATAATTCTTATATTCTATATAAATCTCTTATAAGGGATCTTACGTTCTATGGGATCAAGACTCTACCCTTATGATCTCATTTAACCTTAGTTATTTCCTTATAGACCCTATACCCAAATACAGTAGGATTAGAGTTTCAACATACCATTTTAGGGTGATATAATTCAGTCCATAGCATACACCTTCTTCAGGGCTCCAACCACATCATGTACATAAATGACTTATAACCTGTATCACATTGTGCTTTTTAAATACTGTATAGTTATGTGTTGCTTAATGATGGGAATATGTTCTGAGAAATATATCCTTAGGTAATTTCATCATTAGGCAAACATCATAGAGAGCATTTACACAAACCTAGAGAGTATAGCACATTACACATCTAGGCTATATGGTATAGCCTATTGTCTCTAGGCTATTTTCCTTACAGCATATTACAGAACTAAATATTATAGACAATTTTAACACAAAGTTAAATATTTGTATGTCTATATATAGAAAAGGGTGCAGTAAACATGCGGTATTATAATCTTATGGGGCCACTGTTGAATATTCAATCCATTGTTGACAAAAACATCACCATATGGCTCATGACCACAATATTTTTTTCTGATTATGAAAGTAACACGTATTCCCAGGAGAAAGTGTGGAAATTACATAAAAACAAAAAGAAAATTAAAATCCTCCTGAAACCCACAATCTAAAGATACATATTATTAATACTTCAGAAGAGCTTTCTTAGTCTTTTTTTTTTTGCTGTGCATACACATTTATATAATTTTTTTGTACATTGGAGATCAAACAGTATAATTTTTTATAAAAGTTTTCTTGAGACAGAATTTTCATCCTTTACAATTCACTTAAAATGTCCAACTTAGTGGTTTCTAGCATAGCATAGAGTTGCACAACATCACCTTAATCAATTTTGAAACATCTCTCAAGAAACCCATATACTCTAGCTGTAAACCCCTGATTCCCCATTTTCCCAGCCCCAGGCAACCTGTAATCTACTTTCTGTCACTATTCTGAGCATTTCATATAAATGGAATCATACAGTATATGGCCTTGTGACTGGCTTCTTTCATTTAGCATTATGTTTTCAAGTTTCATCTATGTGGCATGTGACAATTCTTTTAAACAGCTTTATTGAGAATTCATTCACATATCACACAATTCACCCATTTACAGTATACAGTCAGATTGCTTTTAGTATATTCCCAGAGTTGTACAATCATCACCACAACCAATTTTAGAAAAATTTATATCAATTCAAACTATGCTCCTGTTTATTGTTGAATAATATTCTATTGTATTGATATGCTACTTGTATTTATCCATCAGTGGGCATTCTGGAACATTTTTGAATATTATGAATAATACTACTATGAGCATTTATATATGATTTTATATATGGACATAAGTTTTCATTTCTCTTGAGTATATGGGAAAATGGTAATTCTATGATTAGGTAATTCTTTGATAAACTACAGGTAAACCATGTAGGTTTTTTATGGAGATGGAGTCTCGTTATGTTGTCCAGGGTGGACTTAAACTCCAGATTTCAAGCAATCTTCTGGTCTCAGCCTCCTGAGTAGTTGGGATTACAGGCACTCACCATGTGCCAGGCTGCCATATTTTGTTTGTTTGTTTTGGACTCAGGGTCTTTGTCATCCAGGCTAGAGTGCAGTGGTGCCATCATAACTCACTGCAGCCTTAAATTTCCAGGATCAAGCAATTCTTCCACTACAGTCTCTAAAGTAGGTAGGACTACAAGCACATCACCACACTAGGCTAATTTTTTTTTGCAGAGGTGCCTGTTACTAATACTTCAGTATTCACATTACTAATATCATTCATATTATTAATAACTTCCCTGTGTTGCCAAGGCTTGTCTGAACTCCTGGCCTCAAGTGATCCTCCTGCCTCCACCCCCAAAAATGCTGAGATTACAGACATGAGCCACCACACCCGGCCCTATGTGTTTTATGATTCTGATTGTCTCAATTAACAATAATCATGTGTCTTTTCATGAATTGTTAAGTGTTCTTTGAGCAGGTAGCTTTTAATATTTGTGGACTTCCACATCTTAACCAAGCCCCTGTTCTTGGGAATATTTCCAATTTTCATTATTATAAGCAATATTTCAGTGACCATCTTGTGGAGCCAATCAATCAAACAATTGGATCAAAGGACACAGGCAGTTTTAAGGCTCTCAGCACATAATGATAATTTGCCCTCCAAAAAGTTATGCTAATTTGCATACTTACAAGTAGAGTTTGGGAATGCCAGTCTCACCTCTGTGTATTTTTTTTTTTTTGAGTTGGAGTCTCACTCCAACACCCAGGCTGGAGTGCACAGTGGCATGCTCATGGCCACCCAGCATCGACCAGCTGGTCTCAGGCAATCCTTCCGCCTCAGCCTTCCAAGTAGCAAGAACTATAGGCGCGCACTGCCACGGCAAGCTAATTTTTTCATTTATTGTAGACATGAGATCTCGCCAAGTTGCTCAGGTTGTTCTCAGGTTGTGCAGGCAATCCCCTTACCTCAGCCTCCCAAAGTACTGGGATTACAGGCTTGAGCCACCGTGCCCAGCCACCTCCATGTATTTTAATCATCAATCTAGGTTACCAGAATATGAACATCTGAAGGGTAGGGACCTGACTGGGCATCTCTGACCCCATGCCCAACTCAAGGGAGCAGCAGATATGCGGTTTATGTTCCATGAATAAGTGAGAACAAATAAAGGCCCAAATGAGTGTTGGGGTAGGGGACAGGGAGGAGGGGATGAGTGTGTGAACCATAGTGAGGGCAGCTCCACAAGACTCAGCATAAGCTGATGGGGGGACTAAGCACAGGCACAAAGGCATTGCAAGTGGAAGCGCCTCAGCGTGGGAGCTGAGTGGCTGACTGAGGAGATGAGGAAGCCACACTCCAAAGTCACTGAGGGGAAGCTGGTGGGAGGGACAGTCTGGAGACTGGCAGCAACTCTCTCATACTCCACTCTATGAGCATCCACCTTTATGCCGAGCCCTGGAAGAATTGCGTGCACTGAGCTAGCGAGGTCATCAAACTCTGTTCACCTGGATGTCCTGGGGAGAAAGCCATCCAGGCAGGACATGTGACTTTCTGGGAACTTGATTACTTTTACTCTCATACACAAGATCTCAGAGAAGCTCCTTCAGGCAGTTCCTACCCCGTGGGTAACAATCTCATACACCCTAGATTATTAAGACAGAAAAGGGAAGGTACTCAAGGGGGCTTTTAGAGACCTGCTCTATTCCTAGGAGCTCCTTACATAGGTGTATACTGTTTGTGAAAGTTCACCAGGTTCTACCCTTTATCTCTGTGCACTTTCTGGCACAAATGATGTTCTTTAATAAAACCAAGGGCCTGAGGAGAAGACAACTAGCACTCATTGTATTTCTCCCTGCAAGTCCTTTTTCTAGTCTATCATCTCATTTCATCTTCACAGTGACCTTCCTGGGTCAGTGTTAGCCCATTTCACATAAAGACAAGGCTGAGCCCTGGAGGGTTTTACAGAACTCTAAGGATTCATAAGTGTTTCCTCCAAGCTGAGGATAAATCCGGGCTAGTCAGGTTAGACTAATGATGACGGTTAACAAATAGAAAATTGGATCCAGGTTGGCACTGATGATTCTCTGATGAAGACTCTTGCCCAAGATCCCACACTGACAAAATCAGGATTTGATCCCTGGCCTAAACTGACTCCAAAGCCCATGGTATTTCCATTATATCAGAGGCCTCTGACAATGGCCATACATTGTGGTGAATAAGTGTTAATTTTGGGAGTATAATTTCATGTCATTCCATGTCTTTGGGAATGACAGAAGCCAGTACTGACAGGAATTCTCAGAGCAGAAGGCACAGGGTTAAGGCAAGCTGATCGTGGGCTTTGGAGTTGTAGAGACCAGGCAGTTAGAAGGAAATAGCAAGGACATTTGATATCAGTTGTCCCAAACCTGAAGGATTGGAACAATAAACACACAGTTCTGCAAAGGTTTTTCATTCAAGTCTGGGTTAAAATAAATCAGGGTTAGAATCACCACTGATTTGTAACTATATGGCAACTCTTTTTTTTAGAGTTCTCTTTAATGATTAACTGCCTTAGAAAGAATGGCATTTTTTTTTTAAATTGGAGTCCCACTCTGTTACCCAGACTGGAGTGTGGTGGCATGCTCACAGCCACCCCAGCATTGACCTTGCTAGGCTCCAGCAATCCTTCTGCCTCAGGCTTTCAAGTAGCCAGAACCACAGGCGCATGCTACCATGCCCGGCTAATTTTTTTCTTTTTTTTTTTTTGAGTTGGAGTCTCACTCTGTCGCCCAGACTGGAGTGCAGTGGCCGCTCCTGGTCACTGCAGCCTCGACCCATTGAGCTCCGGCGATCCTTCCGCCTCAGCCTTCTGAGTAGCCGGAATTACAGGCACGCGCTACCATGCTTGGCTGATTTTTAAAAAAAATTTATTGTAGAGATGAGGTCTCGTCAAGTTGCCCAGGCGGGTCTCGAACCCGCGGGCTCAGGCAATCCATTCACCTCAGCCTCCCAAAGTGTGGGATTACAGGCTGAGCGGCCAAGCCTGCCTGGAACGGGTACTTTTATGTCTTCTAACAAAAGCAGTACAGAACGTGATGGGCTCACAACTGAATTCTATTAGACTATCAAAGAAGAACTGGTACCAACCCTACTGAAGCTATTCCATAAAATTGAAAAGGAAGGAATTCTCCCTAACTCATTCTATGAAGTCAGTATCACCCTAATACCCAAAACAGGGAAAACACAGCAAAGAAAACTACAGTCCAATACATGGTGAACATAAACACAAAAAATCTCAAAGTAATACTAGCAAACTGAATGCACCAGCACATTAAAAAAAAAAAAAAGTTCATCATAATCAAGTTGGTTTTACCCCAGCATTGCAAGGATATGCTAGTCAATAAATGTGATCCATCACATAAGCAGATTTAAAACCAAATCATTTCAAAAAGATGCAGAAGATTCATTTGATAAAACTCAGCATTCCTTCACAATAAAAATCCTCCGCAAAACAAGCATAGAAGGAACATTCTTTTCAAGTAGTAAAAGCCATACACAACAAACCCACAGTGAACATAATTCTGGGGAAAAAGTTGAAAGCATTCCTCCTCAGAATTAGAACAAGGCAGCAATGCCAACTTTCACCATAGTACTGGAAGTTCTAACCAAATAAATCAGGCAAAAGACATAAAGTGTGGCCAAAATGGAAAAGAAGAACTCAAACTTTCTCTGGATGCTGATGATATGATTTTATGCCTAGAAACTCCTAAGGACTCCTAAAAGACTCCTGAACTTGATTAATAAATTGAGTGAAGTCTTGGGATACAAAATAAACACACAAATCAATAGTACTATTATATATCAATAGTGACCAAGCTGAGAATCAAATTAAGAACTCAATTCCATTTACTGTAGCTGCTAAAAACTAAAAATACCTAGAAATATCTTTAACCAAGGAGGTGAAATAGTTTCACCAGGAGAACTACAAAACACTGATGAAATAAATTGTAGAGGACACAAACAAATAGAAAAGTATCCCATACTTTTGGATAGGAAGAATCAGCACTCTTAAAACGGCAATATTACCTAAAGTAATCTACAGATTCAATGCAATCTCTATCAGACTACCAACATCATTTTTCACAAAATCAGAAAAATAAATCCTAAAATTAATATGGAATCAGAAAAGAGCCAGAATAGCCAAAGCAATCCTAAGCTACAAGAACAAAGCTTGAGATATTGGATCACCTGACTTCAAATTGTACTAGGGGGCTATAATAACCCAAACAGCATGGTACTGGTACAAGAAAAGACACATGGACCAAAGGAACAGAATAGAGAATCCAGAATTAAACCCAAATACCTACAATCGACTGTTCTTTGACAAAGCTGACAAAAACATACACTGGGGAAAGAACACCCTATTAAAAATGGTGCTGGGAAAATTGGATAGCTACATGCAGAAAAATAAAACTTGATCCTTATCTCCTACCAAATAAAAAATTGACTCAAAATGGATTAAAGATTTAAATGTCAGACCTGAACTCATAAAAATTCTAGAAGAAAACTTAGAACAAACTATTTTAGACACTGAACTAGGCAAAGAATTTATGGCCAAAATCACAGAAGTAAATGCAACAAAACCAAAAAAAAAACAAACAAGTGGGGCATAATTAAAATGCTTCTACATAGCAAAAGAAATAATAAACAGAGTACATAGGCAACCTACACAATGGGAGCAGATATTCACAAACTGTATATCTGAGAAAGTACTAATATCCAGAATCTACAAAGAATTCAAACAAGTCAGCAAGAAAAAAAACTAATAACCTCATTAAGAAGTAGGCAAATGATCTGAACAGACATGTCTCAAAAGAAGATATACAAATGTCCAACAAACATATGAAAAAAATTCTCAGTACCACTAATCATTAGGAAAATGTAAATAAAAGCAACAATGAGATACCACCTTATACCAGTAAAAATGGTTACTATTTTAAAAAATCAAAATACACTAGATGTTGCCATAGAAGAGGTGAATACTTATCCCCTGGTGATAGGAGCGTAAACTAGTACAAACTCTATGAAAATTTATGTGAAGGTTTCTCAAAAAACTAAAAGTACATCTACCATTGGATCCAGCAATCCCACTCATAGGTATCTAACCAAAGAACAGAGGTTGTTTTACCAAAAAGTCACCTACACTCATATGTTTGGGTGAATGTAGGTGGACAAAACTTTAACTGACAAAAACAAAAGAAAAAAGAATGTAAAATGCTGAACAGAGTTTTGGGGATATATGATAACATAAATCCAACAAGTATGCAAATTATTTTTATCTCAGAGGGTGAAGGGAGAGCATGAGCATTTGAAAATCTATTTAATAGAATAATAAATGAAAACTTTCCCAGTCTACCAGGAGGTTTAGTGCCGGATACCAGCTCCAACAGAGTTCAGGGTACCCCAAAGGTGGAGACGGCGTCGGCAATTGGGGGGAAGAAGAGAGAAAGAGAGAGAGAGAGAAAGGAGACTGGACTTCGGTCTAGTGCAGAAGTGATGTGTGTGTTATTGGGAATTACAACAGGTCTTTTATACACAAAGTCAGATGTGGGAGGGGCATCCCCCACCCACCAGAAACCTTAATCCTTGAAAACTTAATCAATGCTTGCCTTTAGACCCTTTTCATATGATAATCTTAAAATCCCATAATAAAGTATAACCTAATCTGTGACTGATATATTCTATAAACCTTTTTCATCCTAAGCTGATTGATTTATGCCAAGTTAAACAATTCTATAGAAGCTCAAGTATTTACTTTACAAATGAAAGTGTCCCATCCCAGAATGTTTGGAATGTGGCCCAGTCCAAAGTTCACAGTGGGCTACCTGCAAGTAACCCAGCCGCATTCTTTCAACAAAATGGCTGCCTTCTAAAACTATATTCTACAATTTACACCTTCAATAAATCCTAAGATCATGACCCAGAAGCCTGTGACCAATACTAAGGCTCTTAGATGTGACACGAGTTTGAATTATAAGTTGTGTGAAAGCCAAAACTGTAGTTTGTGGAAGAATGGGAGCAATGAGCTTCTAAAGTAGCTTGTGTTTGTTCCGATCTCAGAGTTTCTATGTTTTGAGCTCACAGGAGCTTAATCTGGTTAGTGCTGAGTAGAAAGGGGGCGGAAATGGGATCACTAGCTCCTGAACGCATCCTAGTGGTCTCGGGGTCAACGGCCCTTCCTGATCCCTAACGCTCAGTGGGCCTCCATGGCTGGCTCCCAACAATTTAGACATCCAAAAACAAGAAGTCCAGTAATTCCCAAATAGATACAATGTAAAAAGATTTTTTCCACAGCACATTATAGTCAATATGCCTCAAGTGAGTGACAGGGAATTCTAAAAGCAGCAAGAGTATAGTATCTAATCACCTATAAAGGAACCCCCAACAAGCTAACTATTGATTTATTTGTAGGAACTTTACATGCCCAGAGAGAATGAGATTGTATGTTGAAAGTTCTTAAGAACAAAAACAAAAAAGGAAAGAAAAGAAAACTGCTAGAATCCTGCATACAGCAAAATTATCTTTTATAAATGAAGGGTAAATTATATCCTTTCCAGATAGGAAAAAGCATAGGGAAATCATGATAACTAGATCAACTCTATAAAAAAAAAAGTGCTCAATGGAATTCTAGACCTGGAAGTGAGAGAATGACAATTACCTTCATGAAAACACTCAAAAATGTAAATCTTACTAGTAAAGCAAACAAAAGGATGAAGAAGAGAAAAGAAACTATACCACTATAAAAATCCATTAACCATAGAGAAAATCGATAATAGAAAAAGAAAGGACTAAAGAATGCATAAAAAAATCAGAAAACAATTCACAATATGAAAATAAACAACCTCACAAATGAGAAAATAACCTTGAATGTAAATAGAAAAATTATGTCCTTAAAAGATGCAGACTGCCAGAATGAAAGCAAAAAAAATTATCCAATATATACTGTACTTTACCTGGAAAAACCTGTATAGACTGAAAGAGAAGGAATGAAAAACAGATATAACACACAAACATAAAACAAAAAGCAAGCAGGAGTAGCCAGCCTTTAAGTCAAAAATAACAAAAATAACAAATTGTCATTATATAACAATAAATAGATCAATTCAACAAGAGAGAATAATAATTCAAATATAAATACATTCAACACGGGTACACCCAGATTTATAAAGCAAACATTACTAGATATAAAGAAAACAACTACAACACAATAATAGTGAGAGACTTCAAAACCTTTCTCTCAATTAGATAAATGATTGAGACTGAAAATCAATTAGGAAACATCAAAGTGAAACTGGAATTTAGACCAAGTGAACTCAATAGACATTTAAAGAACATTTTCCTCATCCATTCATGGAACATTCTCCAGGATATAGCATGTATTAGGACAAAGAACAAGTCTCAACCAATTTTTAAAAAATCAAAATCATATCAAATATTTTCTCATATCACAAAGGGATAAACATAAAAACCAATACCAAGAGGAACTTTGGAACCTATATAATTGCATGGAAATTAAATAGCATGTTCCTCAATGACCATTGAGTCAATTAAGAAATTAAGATGAAAATAAAAAAAATTCTTGAAACAAATAAAAATAAAACACAACTTACCAAAACTTGTAGAATACACAATAATCAGTGCTAAGAGGCAAGTTTAATGCAATAAATGCTTGCATAAGAAAGTAAAACAATTTTAAATAAATAATCTAACAATGCACTTCAAGGAACTAGAAAAGCAAGAATAATTCAAACCACAAATTAGCAGGAAAAAAAATCAGAGCAAAATTAAATGAAATAGAAACATATATATATATGAATCAAAAAATTGAATAGTTGTTTCAAAAATACAAAACATATCAGAGACCATTTTGAACAACTGTGCAGTAAAGAACTAGAAAACCTGGAGGAAACTGACACATTTCTGAAAAACATACAAACAAGATTACATAAGAGAAAAATTTTTTAAAAGACCTGAACAGGTGAATAATAAGTTGTGTGATTGAATCAGTAGTATAAAGTCTCCCAACAAAGTAGTCCAGTACAGGAAGGAGTCTCTGTTGAACCCTATCAAACAGATAGAGAAGAAGTAATACCAATCTTCCTCAAACAATTTCAAAAATTAAAGAGGGCAGAATTCTTTTAAACTCATTTTATGAGACCAGCATTACCCTGAAACCAAAATCAGATGAGAACTAAACAAACAAACCAAAACAAACTACAGACCAATATCCCTCATGAACATAAATATAAAAATCCTCAACAAAATACTAGCAAACTGAATTAAATAGTACATCAAAAAAAATTGTTCACATTATCAAATGGGATTTATATCAGGAACACAAGGATGATTTATCATATTCATATCAAAAAACAAAAATCACATTAGGAAAATGAAAGACAAAGATGTATAATCATCTTGATAGACACAAAAAGGCTTTTGATAAAATTCAGTATCCTTTATGTTAACAATTTTCAACAAAGTAGGTATAGAAAAAACACTTCAAAATTATATGGTATCTCTATGACAAATATATTGGCAACATCATACTTTATGGGGAAAAGTTACATCTTTCCTCTGAGAACTGGAATGAGAAAAGAATGCCCACCACTATTAAATACAGTACTAAGCTGGGCTCGGTGGCTCAGCCTGTAATTCTGCACCTTTGGGAGGCTGAGGTGAGTGGATTGCCTGAACCTGCGGGGGCTTGAGACCCACCTGGGCAGGCGAGACCTCATCTCTACAATAAATCAAAAAAATCAGCAGGGCATGGTAGTGCACTCCTGTAGTTCCAGCTACTTGGACTGCTGAGGTGGAAGGATCGCCGGAGCCCAGGAGGTCGAGGCCGCAGTGGCCGGGAGTGGCCACTGCATTCCAGTCTGGGCAACAGATACTCCAACTCAAAAAAAAAAAAAATAGTACTAGAAGCCCTAACCAGAGCTATCAAGTAAGAGAAAGAAAAACAAAACAAAAACCCCCCAAACATCTACAGATTTGAAAAGAGAAAACAAATTGTTCATTTTTGTAGTAGACCTGATCTTATCCTTAGAAAAACCAAACGACTACACCAAAAAATTCTTAAAACTGATAAATTTAATAAAGTTTCAGGACACAAAATCACCACACAAAAATCGATAGAGTTTCTATACATCAATAATGAAATAGCCAAGAAGAAATCAGGAATGTAATTCCATTTACAATAGCTACAAAAAATAAATACTTAGGAGTAAAGTTAACCAAGGAGATAAAACACATCTGCAAGGAAAATTACAAAACACTGATAAAATAAATGGAAGAGGACACAAATAAATAGAAAGACATTGAACAGTCATGAATCAGAAGAATTAATATCATTAAAATCACCATGTTTAAATCAAATTATATTAAGTTTAATTCAACGAATGCCTTAGAAGGTCAAACAATTTCAAATAAATAATCTAACACTAAACTTCAAGAAACTAGAAAAGCAAGAACAATTCAAACCCCAAATTAGCAGGGAAAAAAAATTGTAGTGATAGGATTCAATGCAATTTCTATGAAAATGCCAATGTTATTTTTTACAGAAATAGAGGGAAAGCCCTAAAATTTGTATGGCATCACAAAAGAGACAGAATAGCTAAAGCAATCTTAATCAAAATGCACAAGACTGGATGCATCATACTACCTGACTTCAAAATAAGCCAAACAGAGCGGTATTGGTTAAAAAATACATATATATAGATAAACAGAATGGATTAGAGAACCCAGAAATAAATCCACATATTTACAACCAATTGATTTTCTACAAAGGTGCCAAGAATATACATTGGGAAAAGAAACTCCTTTTCAGTGAATGTTGCTGTAAAAATTGTATATCCATATGCAGAAGAATGAAACTGGACCTTAATGTCAAAAATCAGCTCAAGATGAATTCAAGTCTTAAAACCGAAACCTTAAAATTACCAGACGAGAACAGGGGGAAAACACTTTAAAACAATAGTTGGCAAATATTTTATGGCTAAGGGCTCAAAAGCACAAACTACTAAGGCAAAAAGAAACAAATGAAACTTAATTAACTAAAAATCTTCTGCACAGCAAAGAAAACAATCATGAGAAGGAAGAGACAAAATATTTTTAAACTGTTTATCTGACAAGGGACTAATATACAGAATATATAAAGAACTCAAACGACTCAATCAGTTTAAAAAAAGATCCCATTTAAAAGTGAGTAAAAATGAAAATAGACAATGACACACAAATGTACAAGTATATAAAAATGCTCAACAGTACTAATCATCAGATAAATCCAAATCAAAATACAATACAATATCATCTTACGTCAGTTAAAAAGTCTATTCATAAAAAAGAACAAATAACATATAGTGGCAAATGTTTGGAGAAAAATGACTCTCATACATGACTGGTGAGAATGTGAATTAGTACAACCGCTGTGTAAAACAAAATGCTGAATTCTTAAAAAAAAAAACTAAACTAAATATAGAACTACTATATTATATAATCCAGCAACACACATACACACACACACACACACACACACACACACACACACACACACAGGAATACTATCCTAGTATAAAAAATACATTCACGTCATTTGCATCATCATAGATGGAACTGGAGTTCATTGCATTAAGTAAAATAACCAGTCACAGAAAGACAAATATCGCATGTTCTCACATGTATATGGAAGTCAGAAAATTTGAACTCATAAAGCTAAAGAGTAGAATGATAGATACTAAAAAGTATGGGGGGGATGAAGAGAAGTAGGTTAATGGATACACACATAAATTTAGGTAAACGTATAAGTTCTATTGTTTGATAGCAGAGTAAAGAGTAAAGTGACTAAATACAACAAATATGTACTGCTTATTGCAAAGTAGCTAGAAGAAAGAACTTGCATTGTTGTCAACACTTAAAAGTGACAAATACTCAAAAAGATGAACACCTCAAATACCATCACTTGATCATTATATGTTCTATGAATGCAACAAAGTAGCAAATGTACCCCATAAATATGTAAAGTATCATGTATCAATTAAAAATAATTTTAAAATTTCCGGGCCCAAACAAAACAACATAAATTTGTATATTGATCAAAATCTTAAAAATTAAAATAAGCAAAATAAATGACTTATAGCTAGAAGCTCTATTTTTTTTTTTTTTTGAGTTGGAGTCTCACTCTGTAGCCCAGACTGGAGTGCCATGGCCACTCCTGGCCACCGCAGCCTCGACCTGCTGGGCTCTGCCGATCCTTCTGCCTCAGCCTTCCGAGTAGCCGGAATTACAGGCATGCGCTACCACACCCGGCTGATTTTTTGATTTATTGTAGAGATGAGGTCTCACTGCCCAGGCGGGTCTCAAACCCGTGGGCTCAGGCAATCCACTCACCTCAGCCTCCCAAAGGCGTGGGATTACAGGCTGAGCCACCGAGCCCAGCGAAGCTCTAATTTTTACACAATTAGGATGAGTGTAAAATTAGTGGATCCGACTCTGGGATCTGTGAGAATATGACTCTGATGCTACGCATATATGAAATGCATGTCCTCATTAATTTAGTAGATTGGTAGTACATTTTATTTGCAAAGTTATGCAAAATCTAAAATATGGTTATTCTAGTCTTTGTAAAGGAAAAGACGTTCCATTTACAAGAACACATGGCATTGTTGAATAAACATCAATCTGAAACAACAAATCGATACAATTTCTTGTTGATAAAAAATAATTATTCATTAACATTTTGGGTTTTTGAAAAAAGTTGGTATACCTTATTCTGCCTTTCTAAACTCCTATGTTTTATAGATTCAAAGTTTTTGTAAAAACCTTTTTATCTTGCAATAATTGGAGACTCACTGTAAACTGTGAGGATAATATAGGGAATTGACTGAGGTATAAAATGTGTGTGTATGCTATGTCAATTCTCTTATGTGCAGATTTGTATAACTGCAACTGTATTTGTGATACAGAACTAGTCCATCACTACAAATATCTCCCTTATTCTGTTGTCCAATTTATACTCACACCCAGCTCTCCCTCACCATTTAAAATTTGATTTTGCATCATAAGTGAGTAAAAATGATGATTCTATTTTATAAATTGTAATCATTTTGGTCATTGAATATTGACAATTAGCACTTTTTATGTTTTTACAACCTGCTCAGCTAGGTTCAATACTCAGTGCTTTAAAATAATCTCAGAACTACAAATATATTCAAATTTTATATTGAAAAGTTGATTTTTGGTAGCTATTAAGGCCTAAATTCTTAAGTAATTTTCATGTAAATAGATTTTTTTCTTAATATAATGAACAACTTCTTAATGAGGATAATAATGTTATCAGATTTTCAATAGTCAGTAATTATAAAACTTAATTATCTACATTGATAATTGGGTAATGTAGAAGAGGATTACCTAAATTTTAATTTATACACCTCAGTACTTCTCTTTTTAATTTATCCATTTTATTTACATGGAAACATTATCAAATAAGCACTGATGCCAAACAGAAAACAAAAAAACAACACGTATCCAAAAAATATGTCTCTGTCTCTCTGTCTCTATCTCTCTACTAACTTATTTAAACTTTCATAAGCATAGAATACAAAGCCAGAATTATTCTATATAATCAGTTAAAAATTGCAAGTGAAAATCAAGAGGCTACTTGCACAATATTGGAATTATCAGCTAAAATCAAACATGTCACAAAATTACAAAATTGTTGAATAGCCTAAGTATATTTTCTAGAGTTGCATAATAATTCAAAAAATATTGCATACTTTTTAAGCAACTCTCAGTACAGGAATGGAAAGCCTGTCAGATGACGTAAGGATGACACAAAAAAAGCCGGGCTCGGTGGCTCAGCCTGTAATCCCGCACTTCGGGAGGCTGAGGTGAATGGATTGCCTGAGCCCGCAGGTTCGAGACCCACCTGGGCAACTTGGTGAGACCTCATCTCTACAATAAATAAAAAAATGATCCAGGCATGGTAGTGTGCGCCTGTAGTTCCAGCTACTTGGAAGGCTGAGGTGGAAGGATTGCCAGAGCCCAGCAGGTCGAGGCTGTGGTGGCCGGGAGCAGCCACTGCACTCCAGTCTGGGTGACAGAGTGAGACTCCAACAAAAAAAAAAAATGACACAAATTCAGACTTATTAATTTAAAGTTTCACTGTATATTGATGAATCAACAGCTATTGATAGCATTAGTTAAAAATTCATGATGACAAACACTTGAATTTTATTTGTTCTAAATAACTAAACAAAACAAAAGGCAAACTATTGGAAATAAAATAGTCAAAATTACAAATGGTAAGATATTAATTTGAATCAAATAAAATATAAATGGAATCTTCATAAGTATGCAAGTTAGTGTAATTAACAGCTAAAACCAAAATGTGTATTGATAGAGCTCCTAAAATAACAAAATGATGGCAAGTTTCTTCCTTTTCATTCTGAAACCTTTTGCTTTGTTTACAGAGAATCTTCCATATACTGTATATAAAAGTTGTCCTGTAAACATGAACTATATATGAAATGACAGAATATTAAGATGGCCTTCACTGAGGGACACTCTTGTATAATCTCTTCCCCCCGAATGTTTGTGAAATCCTTGAATACTGTGCATCATGATTGTGTCACATTATATGACAAAGAAGATTTTGCAAAACCTCAAATCAGTTGAGTTTACTTTTAGTTTCACTGTTTCTCACTATGGTAACTATGTTGCCCAGGTCGGTCTCAAACTTATGAACTCAAGCAAGCCTCCTGCCTTAGCCTCTCCAGCAGTTAAGAAGATTATCCAGTATAGTCTAACCTTAATCACACAAACTGTTTAAATCTAAGTCTAGAGGTTAGGGACAGGAGAAATAAGAGATTCAAAATTCATTTGAATTTGACAAGGATTTCATATGTCATTGCTTACTTTACAAAGGAGAGGGCCATGTGGCAAGAAATAAAGGAAGCCTGCCTTTAGAAATTAAGAGTGGCATCCTGCTGAGGGTCAGCAAGGAGCCAGGTTCCTCAAACACACGGTCTCAAGAAACTAATTGCTGCCAACAACAAGAATAAGCTCCAGTGTGAACTTTTCTCCTAGAGTCTTCAGACAAAAAGTCAAAAAAAACCAACACCTTCATTTTAGCCTTGTGATACATTGAAAATAGAATCCAGCTGTGCTGTGCTGGCATCTCTAATTTCTTCTGTTGAAATGATTTCCATTGCAATATAGGAGGGATGCCTGCAAAATATACATAAGTAAGTTGGAACATTTCATAAAGAATGAATTGAAAAGAAAGACTGTGAGTTGGAGCTTCACCTCTGACAACTTTATTTTGAACTTTTACAGTGAACAAATCATATATTTTTCAAAATTGTTCATAGGTTTATTATTCATGCTTTATCTTTTGAGATTCACTAAACATAAAAAGTGGCACCCATGAAAAGATTCACACTTTCCCTCCTTCTGACATAGTCCTTGGGCTGGCAAGAATTTGAGTTAGTAACACTTTCAAAATGATTTAAATCTGCTGCCAGTAAAATTTTTCTTTCTAGAAAGATTCACTCTGAGCTTAAAAATCAAGCCAAATTTGAAATAACATGTACATTTCATAATCTGGAGCATGTGATTTTCAAAACTCATATTCAATATAATTTGCATAGTATATTTCTTTGCAGCCCCAAATCTAAAAATACAAATAACCTCAACAGAAGTTGGAAATAAACTTGACAAGGGAGTGGTACTATACAGAAGATGGTAGGTAGCAAGAATTAAGAGTGGGCAAGTGGAAAAAAGAAATCAGTATGTTATGCACTAAAAAATTAACAGGCAAATGCCCTCTTTGACTTTTGTTTGCTGCTCTGTTATCTTACATTAGATTATGAATAATGCGAAACTGAGGTTTGCATTGAGAATGTAGATAATGTGTCATTTTTTAAGAAGGCATTCAACTTCTCACATCTTTGTATCAGTATTTAAATTCACAGCTTATAATGAAAGTAAAATTTAGTCTACTAGTTAAATTATCTCTGGGTAAAAAGCTTTGACAAACTAAAAGAAATTTACATAATTATTCAAACTATAACCTTGCTTCCCTTCACCGATTTATGACATCGTTGAAAAATGACTGAATGAATTTTCACCAATCTGAGTTTGTTTAGGAAAGTTTGGTTTAAAACAGACTTGTGGAATACCAGGAAATCACTTTGAGACACAAAAGGGAGGGAGCTTCTTGTGACCACTTCAGAGGGATTTGCAGCAGTGCTAAGGAGTCTCTGTAGCAACCCTGAGCCTTAGGAATACATCAGAGGGATACGTCAATGTCAGTCTAAGTGATCGTGAATGAGGTACAAGGAACAAAAGCCCATGAGATTGTCACTTAGTGATGTGCTATGGAACTGGCATGCTGCAGGTAGGTAAACAACAGTGGATCTCAGTACAGATACAAGATGAAACATCATCAAGTGGATATCTATTTGTAGGCAAATGCCAAAGGGAGTGGTATAACCATGGTGAAAGCATCTTCCTAGAAATGTCAAGGGAGTCCACCTGGCTGGTCCAGAAAGTTCCATTAGAGGTAAGCTGTTTCCTGTTAGGTACATGATCTTTTCTGGAAACCGTGATAATAAAATGTGTGCAATCCAGCAGATCCTGTTTTATGTTATAACTTATTCATTTCATTTTCAAAATATATTCAATTTCTTAAAAAATTAGTAAAATATATTAGTTTTATTTTTTCTTTTTATGTTTATAATGTGATGTTAAACTTTTCAAATTACATATATGACTTCCATAATATTTTTAACAGACATTACTTTTTAAATACAACATAGTTTTCTTTTTTCTTTTTTCTTTTTTTTTTTGAGTTGGAGTCCCACTCTGTCGCCCAGACTGGAGTGCAGTGGCCACTCCCGGCCACTGCAGCCTCGACCTGCTGGACTCCGGCGATCCTTCCACCTCAGCCTTCCAAGTAGCCGGAACTACAGGCATGCGCTACCACGCCCGGCTGATTTTTTGATTTATTGTAGAGATGAGGTCTCGCTGCCCAGGCGGGTCTCGAACCTGCGGGCTCAGGCAATCCACTCACCTCAGTCTCCCAAAGGCGCGGGATTACAGGCTGAGCCACCGAGCCCGGCTAAGAAGTCCAAACTTTTACTCATATTTAAAGGCTCATAATTTACCATTCTAATAACTGTGTACATGTATGTATATTTATAGATTAATTGATTATGGGAAAGTATACTGTTCGTATCACTTCCCAAGTGCACTAGACACCAAAGCAATACTGCATCTAAAGTGATCTTTTAACCTATCTACTTGTCACCTTCTTAATTACATTTAAAAATTATCAGTAACTTTTAACATTATTTTTAGGTAGTGGAACAAGTAATAATACAATCTGCCTAAGAGAAATTATGCTCCTCATATTTTTGTTTCACCTTCAGGGATTCATGTTGGGAAATGTGAGTGAAAAGGAAGATTGGTGGGTAACCGTTGTCAAACGCTTCCCATCTGCCTTGGTTAATGTAGGCCATTCTCTGAATAAATCAGTCTGCTGTGGAAAGCATATATTCACACATATTCTTTTTTTTTTTTTTTTAAAGATGTGGAGTACAATTCAGATGAGGTGTGCCCCTTCCTCTCCTAAAAGTTTCCTTTCAACTGCCAATCCCTCCACCCCCTCCCCTCCGGCAGTTTTCCACGACTGCCAATCCCATTCTTATAGTATTGTGAAAACTGTTCAAGGTTCTCTTATGAGTGAGAACATATGGTACTCTGTTCTTTGTTTCTTTATTCACACGTATTCTAAGGTGACTTAAGTTGGTAATTTCTTTCTAAAGTTTATATAACCATTTGACTATAAACAAAGAATCTGAATTTTTATGAGATTTATAAACAAAAAAAAGCTTAGCTCAGAACTAAGTTTACCTGCAGATGAAAATTTATGAAACCAATACAATATAATCTCTAATATTTGTATAATTATCTCACACAAGCCTCTCTGAAGAAAGCCTTGAGAAATAATTATTTGTACCATTTCTTATTTCTCTACTATTGTCATGTTCTCTTATCTTCACCCCTTCTGGTTCCAGGAATCACAAACTAACCTACATAATTATTCCAACAATATCCACATGACCCTTGAGCACAGGTTACATTTAATAGTCTACTTCATATTTCTGAACCAACTTTCCCCTCCTGCACTGAGATGAGATCAGAGGAGTAGGAAACACAGTAGAAGAAAATTGTGCTCTTTTATCCTCCCGAGGAAATATTGATCTGATTTACAAGTAGAGATTTGACTGCTAATCTAGCATACAAACTTGCTACCTGCATCAACCAGATCTAATGGAAAATTTTCCACCTTCATCTCTTCCCTGTACCTGGTCAAGGCCAATATTAATCTAACAGCATTAACCATAACATTGGACAAGCTTATATTAGACCTGCCCCATAATATTCTTCAATATTTATTGTGCAGCCGTTTCTTTAGAAATAGTAATCTTATAAGAATATTTTACTTCAAAGAAAATAACTGTGTACAATATTAAAACAGATCACACATTTAATAATTATTTTGTTAATTATTAAATAGTGTTTGGAAATAAATTGACAGTCAGTAGAACATGGAATAAAAGGACTATATGTTATTTTCTCAGCCCATATCTTGAGATGTTGATAGAACACTGATCTGATACTTAAAATACATTTGTGGTAGACAGAATTTAAAGGTGATCTCCAATAACCCATACCTTCCTGTATAAACTCATTCCCTTCTTTGAGTGTGTGTGTAACTTGTAAATATGATATCATGCCTGTGATGTTACATTATATATCAGAAAAAATAATTTTTCAGATGTAATTAAGGTTTCCAATCAGGTAAATGCCGTTAATCAAAGGGATATAATTGATTGATTAATGGGTAAAAAATGCAGTTAGATAGAATGAATAAGTTTTATTGTTTAATAGTATAGTATGGTGGCTATAGTTAGCAATGATGCATTATACATTTCAAAATAGAAGAGAAAATTGGATATATTCTCAACACAAAGAAATGACAAATGTTTGAGATGATGAATATCCCAATGAAAAAGATTTGATCACTAGACACTATATGCACATATCAAAATATCACATATATTCCATAATTACATAAAATTATAATGGATCAATAAGGAGAGAAATTATCCTGTATGGGCCTAATCTAATTAGGCCTTTTGAAAGAAGACTTGGATCTTTTCTGAGCTCAAAGATTAGCATCTGCAGAGACTCACTCTTTTTCTGTTGCTGCCCTTATAGAAATAAACCACCATGAGTTTAGTAGCTACAAGGAAATGAACTCCAACAACTACAAGAACTGAGAAGAAGACTCAGCCTAAATGAGACTATTGCCCCAACAGATACCTTGGTTACAGACTTGGAAGACCCTGAGCAGAGACCCACTTAAACCATACCTGCAATTGTAACCCATAAAAACTGTTAGATAATGAATATATTATTTAAGTCATCAAGTATGTTGTAATTTGTTACGTAGCAATAGAAAACCAACACAGGATCAAATGACTATTTTTTACAGCAATTTCCTAAAACCCGCAAACAAAACACAGGTATTCTACTCAATTTTCCTCTTTCTGACAGTCCTTTTTTAATACCTTGTGTACATGTTACAATACTCTGTGTTTTCTGAGGCTTCAAAGACAAGAGTTAGAAGTAACTTTCACCTCAGATTCTCCACAAACAAGCCTCTCAGAGGAAAACATCCCAATAATCCATCTGATACAGGTGAAGTTGCTTAGCAACCATCTCACTCTACCACTCTGGAGTTGCTGAGTGCACCAGTTTCAAGGGCAATGAACTCACAGATCAATAATTAAGACAGAAAATGAAGACAAAAGGAGAAAATGTTAGTGGAGTACCCCATGGGATAAATAAGATTCAGATATTAAAAGACAATATTACTGCATAGGATCTCTCATTTATTTTCTTTGCTAAAATATATGCACACAAAAAACTTAAAAAAGAAAATTTCATCACTACCCATTTCATAAATATTGAGCTGAAAATGAGGAAGGGTGATCCAGGAGAAGCTATGTGTTGATACAGGACTGAAAGGAGCTTAAAATCATTTTGCCCACCCCATTTCAACTTTGAATATGGGAAAGTAAGGGAAAAAGGCAAAAACAAGAAACAAATTTAAAAAGTCTACAAAACAGAAACTGGAGAGAGTAAATGATTTATCCAAGACGCAACAGTTAGTTAGAAGTGTAGTTGTGACTAGAACCCATAACTCCAGATGACAGCCTTGCACTCAAGTAGTATAATATAGGTGAAGGAACACAGGATTTGAAGAAAGATAAACTGAGTTATGTCATCTTGGAAAAGTTTTTTGATTTTGAAGATTTTAATCTGTTCATTAAAAAATGTGGATAATCTCTTAACCAATTGTAGTTAGCATTAACCAAATAAAATGAACTTATCCTGTCACATGTGCAATACTTATTATTATTTTTTTGATTTTAGGAATTGAAACCTCCTTTAGTTTTTTTCGTTTGTTTGTTCGTTTTCACCTTTTAAAGTTTCTTGAACAAAGTCAATTCTAGGTAGGTACTCCCTAAGGCAATATAAATAATCAATGAGTCAATAATCCTGTATTGAATAGCAGTTAGCATTTTGGGAATTTTAGCTTGATCTATAAAAGAATTTGAGCATGAGACAAGATAATATATAATAAAATGTCAAATTAAGTGAAATTGGATATAATTTCTCTCAGAAATTACATAAAAATCTTGTTAAAATAATATCACAGATTTTCTTTTTTTACTTGATTAAATGCATATTAAATATATTTAAATAGCAAGTTTGGCCTAGTAATGACACATTAGAAAGATATCTCTAGGGACATAATTGGCAATACTATTTTAATGAGAAAACTTCATGTGCACTCTTACAAATTTATCTTATGAAGTACACAGAAATCCCTTATTTGCATACCGTATGGAAACATATGTTGAATTTTAGCTTAAATTAGCATGCTGTTTGCAAAAGAAAGAATTTAGATTCATAATGAAAATTCATTTAAAACACAATCATCCACATTTATTGCTCTTTCTGAGATGCCAACTCCTCCTAAAATAAGTAGATTCTATCTGCCCAGAGACCTAAAATTGAAAGTAGCATAGTAGTATCATGAATCTTATTTAATTTAAGAGATTAGATGGACAACATTCATGTAATATAAAACATAAGAGTTTTTGATATAAGGGCATGGCAAAATTCAAAATTTAGGTCATGAATTAATTAATTTCTAGTTTGAATAATTAAAAATTACGTGAACGTTTACAATTCAATATATTCTTCTCTTCTCTGAAACCCCATTTAATAGTCTTCTATTGTCTTCCTCTTTCATTGGTTCTTCTCCTTCAACATTAAAAATACTCATATCCCCACCATATTAATCACAGATATACATACATACATAAGCACACAATACTTCCCTCTCAACCCTGTGTTCTCTGGCTACAGTTATGTCTCTGTCTTCCACTGAATAAATGGAAAATATTATCTACAGCTGCTCATTTCCATTTCCTAACCCATTACTGGTACCTCAATCTGTTTCAATTTGCTCTATGTAAGTCAATCCAACACAAATTTCCAATTATCGTTCCTTTCTGTATAGCATTATTTATACTATTTAAAAGATTCCTTTTGAAACACTTTCTTATCTTGGATTCCTTAGGTCAATACACTGTTGTATTTTCTCAGACTCTGGTTGTCCTTTACCTTTTCATCTTTGTCATTCTCTGTTGTGGGAAAACATGACTCAAAGCTCATTTATAGACTTTTTCTCTCTCCTTACATTATCTCTTTCTAGGAAATCTCTCCTGATTCATGACTTTTAATACCATGCAGACACAAATCACATATACATATTTATTTTGAAGCCTAAAATCTGAGTCCTAGACTCATTCAACTTTCTATTTGATATCTCCACATGGTGTTGCAAAATAACAAAAGTAAATTCCATGTTAGACAAAATCTCTACCTGTTTCATTATTCCCTATTGCAAATCGGAAATTCAGGAGTCACTTTTGAAACCTCCCATATCTAATCATCAAGACTTATTGATTAAACCCTTAATCCATACACATATCACTTGCCACCTGGACCTCTGTAACAATCTAGTATTTTATACACTGTAACCATTCAGATGTTTTCCACACTGTTGCCAGGGTGATCACTTATACTATTTCTCTAAATAGATTCTTAAATTCTTTATTCAATAAACATATGTCAAATTTTACATAAATGCATAAATACAATTTTATATATGTTTTTACATTGTGCTAGTTTGCTTATCTTCTCTATTCCATCTCCACACCTATCTCATGTTTGCCTCCACCCCAAAAAACTTGTATATTTTTCTGTATTTGTATGTATATGCATAACTGCATACGCACATATGTAGGGTTAGTCATAGTTATAAAAACATTATATTTTAATGTTTTTTACATTGCTTTCTCCCTAAAGAAAAAAAAACTGTAAATATCCCTACTAATCAATTTTTAAGTTTTTTTTATATTTTTATTTTTATTTTAAGGATGTGGGGTACTACAATTAGGGATTAGATATAAAAATGGTCATTGTAAAGGTAAGGTTTGGGACAAAGAACTGAGTACCACATGTTCTCATTAATATATTTTTGTTTCAATGACTGTCTAGTATTATATGGCTTTGATATACAATGACTTATTCAGTTCCTCCATGTATAGACAGGCATTTTTTGTCCATTCCAACAGAGTGATCTTATAATGTCTTCACATATACCACAGCACAAGAAAAACTTTTTGACATTCTTAAGGCCTTGTATTTTGGCCCTTACTGATCTTTAACCTGAGTGGCTACCATTCCCTTTCATTTATTGAATTCTAGCCACAGTCCTTCTAACAGTTAAAGTACATTCTCCCTACCTTTACAGGGCCATTGTATATGCTGTGCTCAATATCTAGAAACTTTTATGCAAGCACACACACACATCTCTCCAAGTATTGTATCACACACAGGCACACTCATACGCACACACATAAACATAGTTATATATATATGCATATATATGTATATATACATACATGCACAGACACATACATCTCTGTGTTCATAACTAAGTTTAGTTATTTTAAGTACCCTTTCCTCAACTTTTTTAAGGAGCAGTATGCACTTGCCTTTTGCATTTATTATTTTTGTAGTCAGAGATGGCCATGACCATCCTCAGTTTCAATTGCTTGTTAAAAAAAAAACTCACAAAACTCAGAAAAGCTATTATTCTCAAAACTACTATTTGTTACAATGAAAGGATGCATATTAAAGCCAGCAACAGGCCCTGAGATAGGAGCGCAGGCACACGCAAGATCATCTGCTGCTCACAGGACTCTTCAGAGAAAAGCCTGCCAAATCCAGCTGATTCTCATTGCCTGACACCAGGCCCACATCATCACCTGCTATAGCCAATCAGCTGGAGCCCCAGATATGATCAGTGGAGAGAGAGGATCGGGGAGAGCTGGAGAGGTGCCCCAAGTCTGGTGAGGAGACGCAAACCACAGCCATTTTCTCTGTCCCAGGACCAGGCAGAGACCTGCCTTGCCCCGCCCAACTCCACCCAGCATGGTTCAGCCTCCGACTTGGGACCTAAGGTCATCTCATCAAACTGGGAGAGACAGAAGCCGCTCTCCCATGCCGGATCAGACACAGACAGGTCAGACTGGAGAGGCAGACTCCACAGGTAGCAAACTGAGAGAGTCCAGATCTGATCCACCCTCTTTCCAAAGTAGGCCTGGGGCTTCTGACACAAGCTGTGAGCAACTCTATCTGCCAGGGCTGAGAGCAGAGGGGAGGGGCCAGAGACCAAAACAGAAAGGACACTGGACTTACAGGAATGACCTAAGAGTAAGTTTGAGTCCTTGTTTTTATTTTTTTATTTTTATTTTTGTCTCTTTGTTTTGCTCATTTTTGTTTGCTTTTTGCTTTAGTTTTTTTCTGTTTCTGATAACATTTTCATACTTGCTTTGTTTCTGCTATTTTACTGATTTTTTTCCCCTTTATTCTTTAGACTTCCTGTTTGTGTGTGGGAAGAGTACATCAAGAGGCTGGTTTTTGTTGGACTGTGTGTTTGTATGATTATCTGTATGTTTTAGTTTTTTAAAAAAGTATTTTCTATCTTTGTGTCTATTTTCTTTGTTAGGTGGTACATCTCTCTGTTATCCCTCTTACCCTTCTCTCTCTCTTCTCCTTCCTCTTGCCCCCCCCTTTCCTTTTTCCATTATTTTCCTTTTTTCTTACCTCATTTTTCTTCCAGGGAGCACACCTTTAGCCCTACTGCGTGGACAGATTAAAGGCAGTGGGAGGTGAGTTCCAGGGTGTGATTTTACCTATATGCCTGTCAAAGGAGGATCCACATAAGGAAAAATAGGAGACTGAGCAAACAGAAGTAAAAGCAACCCCTCCATTCCTGAACAACAGAATTAAAGAAGTGAGGCAGGGAAGGTGGAAGGAGTAAAATCTACACAAATGAAGAAAACCAAAAGAAGAATATGGATCTCACACAGACCCCTGGGAGGTCAGACACTGAGAAAACAGGCTTCAGAATGCAAACAGTGAAGACCCCCAGAATGACTGGTCTCAAACTACAAACCCAGATATCAAGACATTAATAGAGAGAATAAAAAGAATTGAAGAGAGACAAGAGGAAAATAGGAAAGAGTTGATAACTGAGATATCAGCAGTAGAGAATATTGTAAATGAAATAAATAACAAACTGATAAGCACGGAAAGCAGAATTAACCAAGCAGAAGAAAGAATCTCAGAGCTTGAGGACCAAAATATAAAACTAACCCAAACTGTCAAAAACATAGATGAGAGCTGGGCTTGGTGGCTCAGCCTGTAATCCCGCGCCTTTGGGAGGCTGAGGTGAGTGGATTGCCTGAGCCCGCGGGTTCGAGACCAGCCTGGGCAGCGAGACCTCATCTCTACAATAAATCAAAAAATCAACTGGACGTGGTAGCGTATGCCTGTAATTCCAGCTACTCGGAAGGCTGAGGTGGAAGGATCACCAGAGCCCAGCAGGTCGAGGCTACGGTGGCTGGGAGTGGCCACTGCACTCCAGTCTGGGCGACAGAGTGAGACTCCAACTCAAAAAAAAAAAAAAAACAGATGAGAAGCTTAAAAAGACAGAACAAAACCTTCAAGAGATGAGCGATTATTTCAAGGCCCAACCTAAGAGTAATTAGACTTCCTTAGGTAGAAAGAGAGACAGAGACCACCCTGGAACAAACATTCCATGAAATTATTCAAGAAAACTTCCTTCATCTCTTCAGTGATTCGACCATTCAAACAAAGAGATTTGGAGAACCCATGCAAGAAAAGAAATGAGAAGACCAACTCCTAGACACATAGTAGTCCGCCTAAACAAAGTAGGTATAAAATAAAAAATCCTAAAGGCAGCAAGAGAAAAAGGTCAGAATGTCTACCAGGAAAAAGCAATTAGAATAGCAGCAGCTTTATCTACAGATACACTTTAGGCTAGGAGAGCTTGAGCCCAATCTTCAAAGCTCTCAAAAACAAACAATTTCAACCAAGAATAACCTACCCAGCTAAGCTAAGCTTCATCAGTGAGGGAGAATTAAAATATTTCCCAGACATTCAATTCCTAAAAACTTACATGCCTCTAGACCAGTTCCACAAGAAACACTTAAGAAAGTATTAAACACAGAAGAAAGGGAAAAAAGAACAACAATGTTCTTCATAAGAGTGCAGGAAAAAGATTGAAAACACACATGAATCAACCCAAAAACCAAAAGAAAGACAACAAACAAACATGAACAACAACAACTCATAAGAACCTCATGACATGGATACTTTCACATTTCAATAATTAGTCTGAATGTGAATGGACCTAATGCACCAGTGAAAAGACATAGAATAGCAAAATGGATAAAATATCATGAGGCAACAATATATTGTCCCCAAGAGACTCATCTCACCAGAAAGGACACTCACAGACTCAAAAAGAGAATGGAAAGCAAAATTTCAGGTGAATAGAACACAAAAGAAAATAGGAGTTGCAATCTTATTATCAGACAAAATACCCTTTAAGCTATCAAAAATTTAAAAAGATACAGTCACTGCATAATGATATAAGGTTCAATCCATCAATAAGAAATATCCATCCTAAACAGATATGCACCCAACATAGGAACACCAACTTTCATAAAGCAGCTTCTAGGCGAACTTAAAAAAGATATTACCTCTAACAATATTGTAGCTGGGGATTTTAATACACACTCACACACTAGAAAGATTATTGAGACAAAAAATCAGTAAGGAGATCCGGAACATCACTGTGACTCTTAACCAAATGGATTTAATTGATACCTACAGAACACTCCATCCAATGACCACAGAATATAAATTTTACTTATCATCACATGGAACGTACTCTAATATCAACCACATCCTTGGCCATAAAACAAGCATAAACAAATTTCATAAGTTTGAAATTTTGCCATGTACCTTCTCAGGCCACAGTGGAATGAAAATAGATATCAATACCAACAAAGTTCCCCCAAACCCACAAAGACATAGACACTAAACAGCATGATGCTATGCAACTCCTGGGTCAATACGGAAATCAAAACCGAGATTAAAAATACCTGGAAACAAATGAAAATGAAGAAACATCTTACCAAAACCTGTGAGATGCCATGAAAGCAGTAGTAAGAGGGGAATTCATATCTCTACAAACACACATGAAGAAAACGGAAAGATCACAGGTGTATAACCTAACAAATCACCTAAGGAAGCTGGAAAAGCAAGACCACCAAAACTCTAATTTCAGCAGAAGAATCCAGATCACCAAAATAAAAGCTCAAATCTGGGACATAGAAGACAAAAAGATAATACAATCAATGAAACAAAAAGCTGGCGCTTAGAAAGAATAAACAAGATTGATGGTCCTGAGCTAGACTGATCAATATAAAGAGAGAAAACCCCAAATAATCTCAATCAAAAACATAAAAGATGAAGTCACAACTGACCCTGAAGAAATACAAAAGATTATCAGATACTACTATGTCCACTTGTATGGAAACAAACTTGAAAATCTTAAGGAAATGGAGGAATTTCTGACATCACACAACCTCCCTAGGTTGTAACAAGAAGAAATTGAGAATCTAAATAGACGAGTAATAACCCAGGAAATTGACTATGCCATAAGAAAACCACCTACAAAAAAAATGCCCTGGACCAGATGACTTTCCTGCAGAATTCTACAAAACATACAAGGAGGAACTAATACCAATCCTACTGAAAGTATACCAGGTGATTGAGAAAATGAAACTCTCCTCAAATCATTTTATGAAGCTAACACCACATTGATACCCAAGCCAGGTAAAGATCCAACAAAGAAAGAGAACTACAGGCCAATATCTTTGATGAACATAGATGCTAAAATTCTCAACAAGATCCCAGCAAATCAGATTCAAGAACACATATCAAAAATCATCCACCTCGACCAAGTAGGCTTCATCCCTGGGATGCAAAGCTGGTTCAACATTTGTAAGACCATAAACATAATTAAATACATCAACAGACATTAAAAAAAAAACCCACATGACTATATCATTAGCTGCAGAAAAAGCTTTTGATAAAATCCAGCACCACTTCTTGATACAACTCTGAAACATCTAGGCATAGATGGAACATACCTCAAAATAGTAAGAGCCATCTATGAGAAACTCACAGCCAGCATACTTCTAAACAGACAAAAATTGGAGCCATTTCCCCTGAAAACTGGAACAAGACAAGGATGCCCACTCTCACCTGTCCCGTTCAACATAGTTTTGCAAGTCCTAGCTAAAGCAATCAGAGAATAGACAGCGATCAGGGGTATCTAGATAGGAAAAGAGGAAATCAAGTTTTCCCTATTTGCAGATGACATGATTCTATACCTTAAAAACTCAAGAGAATCTTTGAAAAACCTCCTTGCACTGATAAAGGACTTTGGCAAAGTCTCAGGGTATACAATAAATGTGCAAAAGACAATCGCATTTCTATACACCAATAATAAACAAACAGAAACAAAAATAAAAAACTCAATTCCATTCACAAAGCAATAAAAAAAAGAAATACCTTGGCATCTTCCTAATGAGAGACTTGAAAGACCTTTACAATGAAAATTACAAAACACTGCTCAAAGAAATCAAAGATGACACAAACAAGTGGAAAATATTCCATGCTCATGGATCGGAAGAATCAAGATTGTTAAGATATTCATTCTACCTAAGGCAATCTACAGATTTAATGTAATACCCCCATCAAATTGCCAGCAACAGTCTTCTCTGACTTAGAAACAACTATAAAAAAATTCATATGGACACATAAACAATCACAAATAGCCAAAACAATCCCCAGCAAACAAAAAAACAAAGTGGGAGGTATCACACTTCTAGACTTTAAACATTATTATAAAGTTACAATAATCAATACAGCCTGGTATTGGTACAAGAATAGGCAAATAGACCAATGGAATAGAATTGAGATTCCAGAAGCAAAACCTTAATTTCTCAACCAACTCATTGTCGGCAAAGCCTCTACCACTAACAACTGGGAAGAGAATAACCTATTCAGTAAATGGTGCTGAGAAAACTGGCTGACCACATGCAGAAGATTGAAACAGGACCTCTACCATTCCCCAAACACAGAAATCAACTTGAAATGGATCAGAGACCTAAACGTAAAACCTCAAACTATATGCACTTTAGAAAATGTAAGAGAAACTCTTATGGAAATTGGAACTGGCAATCAATTCCTGATCAAAACCCCAAGTGCCCATGACTTAAAAATAAGATAGACAAGCAGGACCTTATCAAACTGACAAGCTTCTGCAAAATCAAAGAAACCATCAAGAGAGCAGGGAGACAGCCCACAGACTGGGAAAAAATATTTGCCAACTGTATGTCTGACAAAGGCCTAACATCTAGAATCTACAAGGAACTCAAACGTGCTGAAAAGAAAAAAACCACCAGCCCTATTACAAAATGGCCCAAATATAAGAATAGACACTTCTCAAAAGAAGACATCTGTTAGTCAACAGATACATGAAAAATGTTCAGCCTCACTAGTCAGGAAAGAAATGCAAATTAAAACTCCACTGAGATATCACCTAACTCCAGTTAGAATAGCCATCATCAATAACTCAAAAATGAACAGATGTTGGAGAGGATGTGGTGAAAAGGGAACACTTCTACACTGTTGGTGGGAGTGTAAACTAGTACAGCTTTTGTGGAAATCAGTGTGGCAATTCCTAAAAGTTCTAAAAATTGGCCTTCCATATGACCCTGCAATGCCCCTACTGGGAATATACCTGGAGGAACTAAAATCACTCTATGAAAAAGATACCTGCACATGTATGTTTATTTCAGCATTATTCACGATAGCAAGAACATGGAACCAACTTTGCTGCCCATCAAAAGAGGACTGGATTTTTTAAAAAATGTGGTACTTATACACACTGGAATATTATGCAACCATAAAGAAGAACAAAATCATGAACTTTGCAGCAACCTGGATGGACTTAGAGTCTATAATACTGAGTGATCTTTCACAGAAACAAAGAACTGAGTATCCATGTTCTCACTCATAAGTGGATCTTGAACAACTATTTTAATGTCATAAGATAAGAGATGACAGTAGCGGGAAACTGTGGGGGCACGGTGAGTAGGTGTGATTGGTAGTACTGGGAAACTGCCTCGGGAAGGACAGCACGCTTCATCAACAAGGGTACCTGCACAATGAATATTTGTGTACCTAACCCTGAATTGTACCCCACAATTTTAAAATTTAAAAATTTAAAAAATAAAATAAGGTAGTATCCAGGAGAGGGAAGTCACCAGATTACTCTCGTCTTTTCCCACTAGTCATATGGACAGTGCTTCATTCTCCTATCAGTGATGTGTGCAAAAACACAAGTTATTGAAATCAGAGAAACTTACCTGAACCATGGTATCAGAGTTTTTACTGGGGGCCAATCACATAGTTATGGCTAACAGTCTGTGCTGCTGACCTTAATTATTCAGTCTCCAATTCCACTGAGGTCAGGCTGATACTGAATGTACCATGGACTCCATCAAAAATACACTGTTAGTGTAAATTGTGTGTGGCCCAGCTCAAGGTCTTGGGTGAACAAAGACAGGCTTTGCAAGTAGGATACTCCAAAGACCTATTTCCTAGGAGTTGGGTAAGGCCCAAACCTTTTTTGGAAGACGCAGAGTTTAGATAATCTGCACCTGATTAATGAATCCTTTAGTGTTCATTTATATTTTACGTTAATATTTTTTTGATTAGCACTACTAATCTTTTCAATTAGACCATAATTTCTATTAATGCATGAATCTTCTTGGTTGTTTTTCCTAATAGTCAGTAATGTGTTCATGTCATCATAAAACTCTAGCACAGCCCATGGTATATAGTAACACTCAGTACATTTTCCAAGTGAATGAATTAATTTATAGTAAATATATAAAAATTCTACATTATAAATTAAAGTTAAAATAAGAGGAATTATAATAATAAAATAATATTTGGATTAAAGGTGAGTAGAGAAATAGATATATCTAAAGATAAATGTAATTATCAAGCTACTAATGATAATTTTTCTTATGGAAGAAAGCATATGGGGTTTTCAGAGAAAGTAAACAAAGTTATATCCTAGAATTTAGATTTAAAATAATGTTTAATTTTGTACTTCAGTTGAAGCAATCATTTAGCTTCCAATTTCCTAATCATAGAATTCAAAAAATGATCAGTAATAATAAAAGTAAAATAAAATATTTTAAAAATCATTCACTGGTAATTCTTACATTGTTTGTTGCTTCCTGTCTTGTCAGTGCAAAAACTTTTTAAAATATATAAATCATATAACATGCAGTTAAAGAAACTGTTTCAGTTAGCTAATAAGAAGTACCACACCACCTCTAAAGGTAGTGGCTTAAAACAACCACAGATTCATATTTTCCAGGATTTGGTGGGTTTGGTGGGCTTCTCCAGGTGGTTATTTTGTTGCACATGTCATTGGCGGAAGCTACTCATTCACTTGCTCTCAGTTGGTGGCTGGCATGTCCAGATAATTCTGAGAATGCTTTACTACCATGTTCATCCTGGTGTCCTCTCCACAATACAGGTGTGGCTTCTTCCCAACGTGGTGGCATCAGCAACTTATTTCCTTACATGGTGCCTGGCTTTAAGAGGAAGGAAGTAAAAGCTGCCAGTCATCTTTAGGTTGGGATGGGGGAATTTCAATCTGTCACTGTCACCAAATTCTACTAGCCAAAGCAAATCACAAAGCCAGTCCAGACTTAAGAGAAAGGAAAGTGAACTACTCTTCTTTTCATCATCATATATAGAAACTGTTTGTTGAATATTGTAAATTGATTCAAGATGTCAGTAAGTCAATATTCACAAATTCCAGCTCATAACACTGAAAAGTATTCATAACCTAAATGATTTGCTCTAGTTAGACACAAAGATAATGTAGCATAGATATTTCTTTTTTTTTTTTTTTTTTTGAGTTGGAGTCTCACTCTGTCACTGAGACTGGAGTGCAGTGGCCGCTCCCAGCCACCGCAGCCTCGACCTGCTGGGCTCCGGCGATCCTTCCGCCTCAGCCTTCTAAGCAGCTGGAATTACAGGCATGCGCTACCACACCCGGCTGATTTTTCGATTTATTGTAGAGATGAGGTCTCGCTGCCCAGGCGGGTCTCGAACCCGCGGGCTCAGGCAATCCACTCACCTCAACCTCCCAAAGGCGCGGGATTACAGGCTGAGCCACCAAGCCTGGCAATATTTCTTTTTTAAAAAGACTAGGATTGGTTTATTGTCACCAATGAATAAATCCTTCCACTTCTTGATGGGTGAATTAGCAAGTACATACAGGAAGGGGGAGCTTGGTTGGGAAGCATTTTTTAAGACTCTTTACCACAGACAATAACCTGTTTTTTATTTCTGCCATCTCTCTTCATCTGACTACTGCCTTCAAGGTAATATTTAAAACAATTACATATAAAAATTAAACATAACAAAAATATAGGAACACATAAAGGAGTCTAAATAACTCAAACACTAATATTTTAAGGAGGAATTTGCATGAGGTTTGTAAAAAGTTTTTAGGTTTACATGGGGACAAGGGAATAGTCTAGGTAGATGAGTTTACAAAGTCCATAGAAATAAAAACCAAAGAATAGAATTTTGGAGACTGCTTGTTGTCGGGGACTAAATAGTTAAAGCACAAAACTGTCTACCTAGAAAAGCAGAGTCCAGATAAGAATAGTATGTGTCTTTCAAAGTACAGAAAGCGCTGGTCAAGGACAAAACTAATACGAAATGTTGACAAAATAGTCTGAGTCTGGGTACAGACACTTCTTGATAGAGGGGAAGTTTAATGTTGAAGATTAGGGAAGTCTGAATGCCCGATTGTAATGTGCTTGTATATAAACTTTGGAATAAAGAGAAATGGGGTCACTCGGGGACTAGCCCCGGTGCCCTCCCTTTGCAACTAAAGGAGTCTTGTATTCCTTTTAGTCTCCACTCCCTCTTTCAGGTACCCCGTTAACTCCGGATGGTCCGGACAGCTTGTAAGTCAATAAGCCTGAAAAGCAAGATGCAAAGGAGTGTGTATTCAGAATAAAAATAAAAAGATATGGAAAGGACAAGATGGAGAGGACATTGAATGACAGGCTGAAGATTTAAATTTGACATTTATGCCCAGAGCCAAAATGAACAAGCTCTGGGTTTATTTTTTAAAAATACAATAAAACAACATATCTAAGGAAGAATTAGGAAAAAGTTACTTTTGACTCAGTCGGAGATATCCAGTTATTGTCAAATGTTTGATCTGTTTTTGAGCACATATTTTCATGGTTTTGAAATGAGATGACAAGAGTTTTGGACAAGCATGTTTGTGATTCTGCCAGACTAAACTTCCTCCAGTGCCTTAAAAAAGTGTTATATACAAAGGTTTTAAAACATTCTCCAGAGAATGAAAATGTGTCATCTAATTCTGAAAGGAATTCTACTTTCAGTTTTGCCAAATGAAATTTATTTGAACAAAACTAGGTGTGACCGCCAATTATCTAACAATCGTTTTTAGTAAATTATATTAAAATGAACAGTTATTGGTCTATTTCTTTACTTAAGTGACCAAAGCCTGCATCACTTTACCCCCCTATCATCTTATGAAATGACACAACTTCCACAACAGCCTAAATAATGACACCTGTACACATAGCACTAAACGCAAAAATTGTGATAGAAATGGATTAAATGGTTTGACCCAATTCTATATTTCTTTTTAATTGAAAGATGAAGTCAGTGATCTGAAACTACTGAAAGCAAAGAAAAACTTTTGAAGTATAACTTAAATTGTCCGTGGTTTATTTATATAGCAGATATATGTGTACTGCTCTTTCTATACTGGACACTATTCTAAACTATCTTTATAAATATAAATAGCAATCCTCTGAGAAAGATTCTACTACCATTCCTATTACACAAATGAAGAAAGCAAGGAACAGAAGTATAAGAAATTTGTGCAAAGTCACACAGAGTTAATGTCAAAACCAAGTTTCAAACTCCCACATCTGATCTCCCAAGCCCATGTTCCTAATTACTACACTATTCATTCTTCAAAGTTTATTTTTAGTTACTCTTTTAGAGGCAGCAAATATATGATCATTCACTTATTTAACAAACATTTGAGTTTTTACTTTGTGTCAGTCACTGTTCCAAGTAGAAAAACACAGCAGCAAACATAAGACTAAAAAAAAAAAAATACTGTCATTTTGGAACCCATGCTCTGGCTGGATTAATATAAGAAAAGAGTAAGTCAGAACTCCATCCCATGATCCATCGGCAAGGGAGAGCGAAAATGTTGAAGAATACTAATCATATCTGTAACAATCACAAACAGAAAACTGTGTGTGTGTGTGTGTGTGTGTGTGTGTGTGTGTGTGTGTGTGTGTGTGTGTTTATACATTCATGCATTACTTCATGATGACGACAAGTTCTAAGAAATGTATAGTCTGTATCAAGAGTCCCCAAACCCTGGGCTAAGCACAAATAGCAGTTTGCGGCCTGTTAGGAACCGGGCTGCCCAGATGATGAGAGGCCGTCGAGCAAGTGAAGCTTCATCTGTATCTACAGCCACTTCCCATCACTCGCATGACCACCTGAGATCCACATTCTGTCAGACCAGCAGTGGCATTAGATTCTCATAGGAGCGCAAACACTATGGTGGATTGCGCATGTGAGGGATCTAGGTTGTATGGGCCTTATGAGAATCTAATGCTTGATGATCTGAGGTGGAGCTGAGGCGGTGATGCTATCGCTGGGGAGTGACTGCAAATACAGATGAATAGGAGTAGTGAGGATTGACTGCACAGAGACCATAACAAATCGATTGCTTGCAGACTCATATCAAAATCCTTTCAGTGGGTGGCAAGAGAAGTGATGTACTTCGGTTGTACAGCTGTAGCTTGTGGCAAAATTATTGTATGATTATTTAAAATAGAATATATAATTAATTATATTGTATAATTATTTCATTATATATTGCATTATATGTCATGATATATATTTATTATATATTTACATAACTGCATGCTGTGTTTATCATCTATATTTACATTGTATTTAATTATATATTTATCAAATATAAATGTGTATTATATATTTGATTATCTTTTGTTATGTATTACAATGTAATAATAATAGAAATGAAGTGCATAACAAATATAACGCAATTGAATCATCCCCGAACCATCCCCGCTTCTCCAGTCTGTGGAAAAATTGTCTTCCACACAACCAGCCTCTAATGCCAAAAAAGTTGAAAACCACTGGTCTACATAGCACAGCTTCTTGCTCCCAGGCTACAGATCTTTACAGCATATTACTACACAGAGTGCTGGAGGCAATTGTAACACAATGGTAAGGACTTGTGTATTGAAATATATCTAAAAGGTATAGTCCAAATATGATAGAAAAGATTTCAAAAATGGTAGACCTGTGCGGGACACTTAGTATGAATGGAGCTTGCAAGACTGGAAGTTTCTCTGGGGGAGTCAGTGAGTGAGTGGTGAGTGAATGTGAAGGCCTAGGACACCACTACAAACTACTGTGGACTTTATAAACACTGTACCCTTAGGCTACACCAAATTGATAAAATAATTTTTTCTTTAATTATGAATTAAACTTAGATTGCTGCAGAATTTTTTTTAACTTTCTAAACCTTTAAATGTGCTTTTATATTTTTGACTATTTTGTAAAAACTTTTAACTTAAAACCCAAACACACCGTACAGTTGTGCAAACATAATTTCTTTCTATGGATCCTTATTCCATAGACTTCTTTTGTATTTAAAAGTAATAATTTTACTTTTTCAACTTTGTCATTAAAAACGAAGACACGAGCACACACATGGGTCTAGGCCTACCCAAGTTCAGCATCCTGAATATCACTGTCTTCCTACTTCTCATCTTGTCCTACTGGAAGGTCTTCAGGGGTAAAAACACTCCAGAATCTGTCATCCGTGATAACAATGACTTCTTTTGGAATACCTGAGGCTGTTTTACAGTATATATATTTTTATATATTTAATGTCTACTTATATAGGAGCACACTGTAAAATAATGATTAAAAAGTAGAGTATAATATATAGCTAAACCAGGAACATAGCCATTTATTATCATTATCAAGTATAATGTACTGCACAAAACAGTATGTCTAATACTTTTAAGTCTGGCCAGATAGTAGGTTTATTTGCACCAGAGCTACTACAAATAGGTGAATAATGTGTCATGCTAACAACAGCTGTGATGTCACAAGGGGACAGAAATTTTTCAGCTCCACTATAATTTTATAATTGTTATTGATCAAACTGTTGCTATGTGGTACAATACTGTACACGTATTCTTAGTGGCAATGCCCCAGGGATTATTTCTGAATGTTTATCTACTGTTCAAATAATATAAACAAGTCTCCTCAAAGGTAGAATGAGATGATGTTATATTGGTCTTTACTTGTTTACTTAGTTTATGACCCCTTTTTTTTACTGTTTTTGAAATATAACACTGAAATATCACTACTTTGTTAAATCAGCTTTGAGTTATATTTTGCCATATTTTTCCAACGCAAATGGTAACTTACAAGATAAGCCAATGCAGGATTTAAAAAAACTTTAAAAATTAGCTATACTTTACTCATTAACAGAAATTTTCCAAACTTCACCAATTCTAAATATAAAACAAGTAACATATTCATCAGCGAATCTAATCAGGAATATGTTAAAATAGCATAATTCCAGGTGCCTGTAAATTAAGTAATTAAAATTCTAAATGAAAATGAAAAAGCAATTCTGAAATTATGTTAATGTTTATACATTCATTTTCATAATCTACATATATTTTTGCTTTCCCTTTCCCCATCCATGCATTTTTCAAACCACTTTCAAAATATAATACTTAATCAATGAACATTAAATATGTGTTTAAGATAAGAAGCAGAGACTTATTTTTCAGTAAAGATTTGCTTCCTCTGCACCTGAAAGCTTTCTGCAAGCGTTATTATTGCAATTTAAGAAAGACACAGTTGAAAATAAACGGTGACAAAGTCAAACCAAAAGGGATGAATCTAATTCTATATGGAAAGATACAAAAAGAGGGTCTAAATACTTTTTTTTTCCTTTTTTGTATGACTACAATAAGACTGAGGGATTAGGAAGGCTAGTCCTAAATTAGGAAGATGGTAAAAGAAATAATAACTAATATTTCTATATTACTTTTAAGTTTACTTTTAAGGACTAGACTCATTACCTTATATTAATTCATCTTCACTACTATAGGAAGTTGATATTGTTCTGCCAGCTTTATAGATGAAACAACTGGAGGTCAAGAGAAGTGAATTGCATTGGGAAAGATGACATGGATAGTGAAGGACATGGATTTAATTTGAATACTTATATTTAAATCCAAAATTTGTTTTAATTACATCATTTGCTATTAAGAAAATACGTACTCAACCTGAGTGTTTCTGTAGTTTCTATTTTAAACTACTAAATTATATACCATATGAGAAAATAAAAAATTACGATATCTTTATGATTAATCCATTTAATGCAAATTAATGCACATAAAAAGATACATATAACTTTGCAAGATTGTCTAAATAACTGAGAAAACAAATACCCTTTTCCTTAATTATTTAATATTCATTAATATTCATACTTTACACCTAATCTATAGGTGATTTTTTTTTTTTTTGAAAGCAGGATTTATTGAGGACAGAAAAGTCCCCACAGTGGGATGGGACCCAAAGGGGTTGCCCTGTGATTTTTAAATTAAAATAGTTCAACTGGTGCTATAAAAGTTATAAAATATCTTTATTGCCAAAAATATTTTAAGGGACATCAGAGAAAAAGATAATCTACTTATGGGAAGGAGGCACATAAAATCAAGAAGGGTACCTGATCCTAATCCAGGTGAAATGAGGGTCAATAGGTGACCCAAATTACCTGTACCTAGACCACTTACGTACCCAATCCTGACTTGTATCTCACATCCTTAAAAAAAAAAAAAAGAGATGTTTGTTTTAGGTTTAGACAAAGATAATCTACTTCAGATAAGCAGAGGATACTAGTTACAGATATATTGGGAAAACTGTATAAAGGGAACTGAGAGGCAACTTAGAAACTGGCAATTGCAGGAAACTGCTAGCACCACTCGTGCTAGAATAACAAAGAAGATCATTAATAGGCTCTGAATGCTAAGGTTATTCTGAGAGTTGAGGCCATGATGGCCACCATCCTCAAAGAACAACGGTGTGAAAGGCTGTTTGAGGGATGGACCCATGGAGAAGGCACACCATTTACAGCAACACGACCAGTAATGAAGAAAGACAGGGAGAAATATCCTTTACCTTCCACCCATCGTCTAATCTCCCATTAGGATCCTCTAATTAGTCAAATCTTGCCAGTTGGCAAGGAAAACTAGAAAACAATTTGCAGAGTTGAGCGGTTGGTTGTTCACAAAAAAGAAAAGAGGGAAGAAGGTAAGGAAGGGAGGAGCAGGAGGAAGGATGGGGAGGAGAGGGAAAACAAAAGAGAGAAGTGGAGAATGGATATAAGTAAAACATAGACAAACAGCATCAGCTAATATGGGATACGAAGTTACATACTTCTGATATTAATTCTTTCACGCTCTTCTTGACGTCTTGTCCCTTCACTTCCTGTTGCTCAGTTTTGCATGCTTAGGCTTTCACTCTCTCACTCTGACTCACATACGTGTATCCATGTATATTTGTGTAAAATTAGTTTGTTGAATAATGTGGACTTAAAAAATTTTTTTTTAGATTTTAAATAGGTGGCGTACAATGCAGGGTCAAGTATACAAATGTTCATTATGTAGGTACCCTTGTTGATGAGGTGTACCTCCCCTCCCCTGGCAGTTTTCCATTACTGCCAATCCCTTTCTTACAGTATTATATTAGGTTTTCAAGTTTCGCTTAGGAGTGAGAACATGTGATACTCGGGTCTTTTTGTTTCTGTGATAGATCACTCAGTATGATAGACTTTACGTTCATGCAAGTTACTGCGAAGTTCATAATTTTGTCCTTCTTTATGGCTGCATAATGTTCCATCATATATCTGTACCACATTTTTTATCCTTTCTAGGTGATAAACAAACGGCAACTCTATGCCTTTTCTACATGTTATGTGGAATGTCCCTTTCCATCATTTCATGATCTGTTGGGTAAGAAAGTCAGATCCCACTGACTTTCTAGTCATTTTAGAAAATAAAACATCTAGTGCAATCTAATAACAAAACTGTGGTTTTACATGTAATGTAAACCTTTTCTTTCTTCCAGTTGGAGCCTAGCTTGTTAATCTGTATAAAAATGGGAGACAATGAATAAGGTGTTACTTGGCTATTGTAATTAAAATATATATAGGAATTTGTACACAAAAGAAGCCCAAATAATTTAAGGAGTGTTTTGTTTTTGTTGCTTGTTTACTTTGGTTATCTGAAAGCTCCCTTCCATTACCAAAATGCTTCATTTTCAAATTTCTGACATTGTACATACCTTTATTTGTCTGGCCATTTATGATTCCAAAACAGCTCCAGATTTCCAGCTGCCAGCCCCACACAGATTATCTTACTGAGGTCATATCAATTATCCATTCAGTGCTCTAAGTGAGATCCCTTTGAACTTGACAGGAGTCCAATTCCTTCTTACAGGGTCCACTTCTGGCTCACAATAAAATGAACGAGTGGTAATGCTTATTGCCTGATAATCTAGAGGGATGGGTAGAGGGCAGAGGAGGCAATGTCTATAAGCCATGTTAAAGAATGTTTCTAGTTTTTATGAGTAAAGATTTTGAAGGTGAAGAAAGTTGGATGAATTTGAAATACTTAGGAGGCACACTTCTCAGGAGATCATGATAAATTGGATACAAATGTTGAGAGAGAATCAAATGTCAAGGACTGAATTATTAAGGTACTATTATCTATACTATAATTTTGAACTTCAATTTGAATGTCATTATACAATTTGACATAGAAATTATCTATTTCTTTAAAGTTCTACCTGTAAGATATTAGGAGGTTTTTGTCAAATTTCTAAATTTCTTCCATAATTTTGATCGAATTTAATTTTCTAAACCTCACTGAGTTTTCATGGAGATTTATAGATTTTACTCAGATGTGTAAATGTGTTAGCATGAAGTTATATAATTTACCATCCAATTATTATTTTGAAAAATAGGCTTTGTATCGGTTTCCATTTTCTATTCTTAATCACATACAATGTAAATTCATGGTTTTGGTTCTGCTTTTTAAATGAGGTTGTTTATTTCTATATTCTTTATTGATATTTTCAGTAATGCCACCCTTGGTTATCTATAACTTTTTATATAAATTTACAGGGTACAGATGTAATTTTGTCACATAGATATATTGCATAATGATGAAGTCAGGGCTTTTAATGTTTTCATCAGTGGAGTAACATACACTGTACCCATTAAATAACTTCCCATCTTCCAACCCTTTCCCATACCCTCACCCTTTCAAGTCTCCATTGTCTATTATTCCAACTTTATTTGGATATGTATATAATATTTAGCTCTCAATTATAAGTGAGAACATGTAGTATTTGTCTTTCTATGTCCGAGTTGTTTCACTTAAGATAAAGGCCACAAGTTCATCTATGCTACTACAAAAGACATGATTTCATTCTTTTCTATGGATGAATGGTATTTCATTGTGCTTTTGTATATAATATGTTTTCTTCATCTAATCATCTGTTGATGGACACTTAGATTGATTCCATAATTTTGCTATTGTGAATAGCACTGTAATAATATAGTAGTAGAGTTATCCTTTTGATATAATGATTTTTTTCTCATTATGTAGATATCCATTAGTGAAACTGATGGATAAGTTAGTAGTTCTTCATACTGTTTTTCACAGAGGTTGTACTAATCTACATTCCCACTGACAATATGTGTTACCTTTTCTCCTCATCCTTGCTAACATCTGTGATTTTTGTCTTTTTAAAAAAATCTATTGTGATGGGTATAAAATGATACCTCATTGTAGTTTTAATTTACATTTTCTGATGATTAGTGATGATGAACATTTTTTATATGCTTGTTGACCATTTCTACAACATTTTTAGAATTGCCTATTCATGTTTTTTGCTTTTTATTAATGTTTAATTTTTTATTGTTTTAATTTTTTATTTTAAAGATGTGGGGAACAGTTCAGGGTTAGATGTACAAATGTTCATTATGCAGGTAGCCATGTTGATGAGGTGACCCCTCTGGCAGTTTCCCACTACTACCAACCCCTTTTTTATAGTATTATGATAATTATTCATGGTCCAATTATGAGTGAGAACATGTGTTACTCAGTTCTTTGTTTCTGTGATAGCTCACTCAGAATTATAGACTATAAGTCCATTCAAGTTGCTGGAAGTTCATAATTTTGTCCTTCTTTACGGCTACGTAATATTCCATTGTGTATATATACCACAAGCTGCTTGAGTTCCTTGTAAATTCTGGATAATATTTGAAAAATGTATTGTTTGCAAATTTCTCTTCTATTCTGAAGGTTGTCAGATCACTCTATTAGACATTTTGCTTAGCTGTGCAGAAGCTTTTTATTTTAAGTGCCATTTATCTATTTTTGTGTTGCTGTCTGTGCTTTTGCAGTCTCAGTCATGAATTCATTGCCTAGACCAATGTCTAGAGAAGTTTTCATTTACTTTTTTACAGTTTTAGATCTTATATTTAAGTCATTAATCCAATTTTAGTTAATTTTTATATATGGTGAAAGATAAGGATCTAATCTCATTCTTCTGCATATGGATATTCACTTTTTACAGGACCAGCTATTAAAGAGACTCTTTTTCCCTAATGTGTGCTTTTAGTGTCTTTGTAAAAAATGACTTGGTTATAAATGCATGAATTTATTTTGGGGTTCTCTATTTTGTTTTATTGGTTCATGTTTCTGTTTTCTTTTGCCAGGATCATGCTGTTTCAGTTAGTGTAGCCATGATTATAAGTTGAAATTACATAATTTGTTGTTTCCAACTTTTTTTCTTTTTGCTCAGGATTGCTTTGGCTATTTGGGCTTTTTTAAGTTCCATATGAATTTTAGGATGTCCACTTTCGCCAATTTGCTTCCATATAGTACTTGAAATACCAGTCAGAACAATAAGGCAAGACAATAAATAAATAAGTAAATGGCATCTGAATTGGAAAAGATGAAGTAAAATCATCCGTATTTGTTGCAATATGATATATTAATATAATATATTAATATTATATATTAAATATATAGAATATTTAGTAACACATTCTAATAGTATGTGTATGTTCAATATATTGTATAAAAAGCAGAATCAGCTCAATCACTCTTGAATATATCTTGTTTTATTTCTTCATAGCCCTTTTAACCAAATGAGAGTTTCATCATAGAATGTCATTTGAGGAGAACACATGGGAAATGTGTATTTTAGTATCTTGCTCACTTGAGAACGTCTATTTGTTGTCTCTACAGAGAAGGGAGAAAATTAAAGAGAAAAACATTCACAAGTTATGTCCCAGGATAATGAATAAAATTCCCCAGTGCAGAAGAAACACCTTTTTTCAGATCAAAAGAAAAAAAAATGATGGAAAGATGAATTAAAAAAACCAATATCCAGGCACAGTCACATGATATTTTAAAATTTCAAAGACAAAGAGAGATTCTAAAAGGTTTTACATAGACCAAAACCTAAAAGGCTTCAGAGAGATTCAAAGAATTAAAAACTAGATTGATTTTTCATCATTCCACCCTTTCTTCACACCTCCTTCTGAGTCTCCAATGTCCATTATGCCATTCTCTATGCCTTTGTAGATCCTTAGTTCAGCTCCCACTTATAAGTGACAACATACAGTGTTTAGTTTTCTACTCTTCAGTTAGTTCGTTTAGGATAATATTACCAATTCCATTTGAATTGCACTTAAAGCTCAGGATTCTTGGCCACTAAACAATGTAACCACGTAACAGAAAAATATTTTGGTTTATACCCCCTGAAGCTATTGCAAAAAAAAGACAGATCAGATTTCTCACCAGCAATACCACATGTCAGAGCACAAGTTAGTAATGACTTTTAGAGTTTGATGGATGATGACTAGAATAGAAACCCGATACCCATATATGATTGACAATCCATATATATATACTCTGCCCACAGCATGCAAAACCTGTCCTAAGGGCTCTACATGTTCGAATCTAATCTTGTGTGCTAGACACAAGTAAAATCCCATCTCTCAGAAGAGCGATTAAAGGCACAAAGAGCATAAGTTAATTTCCCAAGGTCATAGTGCTATTATTGGAGCATAAGACATCTGGCTCTGGGGCGGAGGGGCACACCTCATCAACAAGGGTACCTGCATAATGAACATTTGTATACCTAACTCTCAATTGTATCCCACATCTTTGAAATTAAAAAAATTTTTTTAAGACATCTGGCTCCTGAGTTCTTATTTCTAATCACTTTTCCATGGAGTCCACAATATCTATGTCAGGTGTGAGGGTAAAATAGAAACAGCTTCACTGTCTAAGAACTCAGAGTTTAATTTTTATTTTTTTTTCTGAAACAAAAAATGATTGCATACTCTAATCAGCCAACTAACAAACCAGCCAAACAAAACACAAAAAGTCAAAAAGAAGAAGACTGATTCTCAGAAAAAGTGTTTTCAGGTTAGAGGTTTATGAAGAAAAATCTCATACATTTAATTTTTAAAAATTGATCTAAAGATTAAATAAACTGGATGAAAGCTTGAGGTCAGAGAGGTCCAGAAGACAAATTTAGAAATAAGTATAATATGTACAACTATGTGTAAGAGAAAGCAATCTCAGATCTATGATGCAGGCATTTGATTTTTTTTTTTACAGAGAAGAAAGAAAAATAAAAAGAAGCTCTAGGAGAAATAAAACAACAAAAGACTCTATGTATGAAAATCTAGATGCAGATATTAAGCAAACTAAAATATGCTATAATTCAAAATAATTGATAAACTTTAAGAAAATAACATTTATTATTCACTCTTTTAATTCTATCCTTTTTATGACAATCTAATAATGTAGATTAATATTTGTTTCTATAGATACAGTAATAGTTTTTAGTCTCCAATTAGATAATTACAGTACAGTAAATGCTACTCATTGTTCTTTTCAATTTTTAGAATGATTGTATAGACGAAATAGAGAAATGTCATTATTGTCATAAAACAATATAAATTATATACCAATAATACTAAAGAATATTATTACTGATAGAAGTTGGGAAATAGAAGAGGGTTAAGAAATAGAAATGCTTGTAAACATACTCCTTTCTTCATTTTATATTGGGTATAATGAAAAGATGCCATTACATTTGATAGAAAAAAACCTACATTTTAAAATTATTTCTTAAAGTTTTAAATATAACAAATAAAAAAACTATAATTTTTAGTAATGGAGAAAAATATGTGACAAAGTGCATCAATAAATATGGTTTGAATTTAATAAATCAAAAAGTATAAACATGATCATATTATTTAGGGTAATGAAGTTAACTGCAAGGAAAATAATTAAAAACAAAAAGATTAATAATATTCCATGTAGGACTTGCGTTTGGGTGACAGGTACAATATATGATAATTTGCATTGTTAAGTTATTTTTTAATATACATACATGTCTAATAATAAATACTTTTAAAGTCTTTGATTAAATCAATTTTATTAGATGTTAAGATCAGTTACTTTCCATAAGTGTTTTCCTTTTGCTGTGAGCAGGAAAGTGATATGGGATTGATTAGGTCATGAAAGTGATCTTTAACTTTCTCATATTTCTGAGAAATGTTGGTCACAGTGCATTCATAAGCAAGGGTATATCTACCTTTGAAACCAACCAGCCAAATAAACAAGTCAATAAACAAATAACTCAATACATACATTAGACATACAATCCTGTATATGATTCCTGCCAAAATCATTTTCTTAATCACATGTCACTTTTTTTAGGACACTATTTTATTGAGGTCAAAGTGCTTTAAGCTCTTTGAGGCATTAGAAAATGCCATTGATATTTGAAACATATGCTTATGTTTTCTTTTTAGACAATTTGATATTATTTGGTCCACACACCCTAATATTTTGTCATTTCTAAATTTCCTATATATTTAGTGTATATTTTCTTTTTATTTAATATGTCATCCTTCTTTCAATCCTTTATTTTTTTCTGGAAATTATTTTTTGTAAATTAAAGATTGAAAAAAATAGAATAAACTTTCCTGGAAGCTGACATTTATCCCTCTCTGAGTCTTCATTTCCATATTTGATTTTGAAGAAGTTCTTTGTTGACCAGTCCAACTTGATTTGGACGTACCCACATAATTTTAAAGTGTTAAATTTTATTTGATGTCCATATCCAAGTGGCATTTCTACGAACCATAATTTCTTAAAATATTAGTAACTAAACTATTTAAATATTTCTAAAAATGACTTTCAGGCACTTAAGTTTAAATATCTCTAATAACTCCATTTTAACATTATTTTATTTAAAAATCACATACCAAACAAGAAACATACATAGATATCACCAGTGTTGAGTGCAGATGCTGATAAATAGGCCTAATTCTGTAATGCACACTTTGTCACCTCTTTTAGTGAGCTAAAATTAAGCAAAAAAATGAATCAACGTTTTTGGTCATTGGATTGCAAAAATAACATAAATTGGTTATTCATTGATGAATGGCCTCATCTAAGCATAGGAATAAGTGTCCTAGCTACTTTTTGAATAGTAGAGATGATTTAGGGAAATTGCTACTAAGGCTCAAAGTATAACATTGAATAACTACACCCAAGTGACAAATGTAAAATTAAGTTAGCTTTGCAAAGAATTGTGCAAAACAGTTAAGCCATTCCATTTTTTCCCAGAATGGATTTGTACTGTATAACCTCATAATTAATTATTTGCTGCTTTCTCCTCCTGCTTGCTATACTATCAATAATAATATCTACTTATAGCAGATATATGGAAAATTCATGAGCAAGGAAACAGAGAACAAAGGAAAAGAGATGCAAAGCAAATTAAATTAGCTTTGCTAATTTCACGTGCATCTCATTTTCGATACAAAACTCATGTGTTTCATATATGAAATTTAGAAAATAAAGTCAAAATGGTCTATACTGACATCTGAGAGCAGTATCTAAATAAACCATTGGGGACTGGCGCGGTGACTCACACCTGTAATACCAGTACTTTTGGAGATCAAGACAGAAGAACTGCTTGAGGTCAGGAGTTTGAGACCAGCTGCACAGCAAAGTGAGACTCCTTTTCTACAAAAAAAAAAAAAAGTAAAAATTATCCAGGCAGTGCACACCTGTAGTCCCAGCTACTTGGGAGCCTGAGGCAGGAAGATGGGTTTAGTCCAGGAACTTGAGGCTGAGGTGAGCTGAGGTGGTGCCACTGCACTCCAGCCTGGGTAGAAGAGTGAAATCTTGTTTCAATAAACAAACAAACAAACAAACAAAAATTAAATTAAATTAAATAAAAAATAGACAAACAACCCATTGATAAAAATAATGACTCACAGAATCCCTTTTCAATCACTTAAAAAACAGGTTTAAAAACAGTATGGTACAGTAAATCCTCAAAATTACTCAAAAAGTTGGCAACTCTGGTAATTGGATATTTTGTTAAAGCCTTCAGCTGCAAGTAACTTAATAGAAAGACAACACAAGTATACTTACATCTTCCATCCAAATTTCAAGATATTGCATTCTTTGAGGCATTTTACTAAGTGGACTAATAATCTGGGGTTTTTTCATCCTTTAGATAGTTACTTGCTTTTTGTCCTGAATACCACATAACTATACACATATACTTACTGAAATTATATAATCCTATGTCTTTGTCTTTTTTAATACTAGGAAATTCTTCAACAACAATTGGCAATGCTTTATCACTTATAATCATAGCTGCTGCTATTCAGCAGTTGTGAGCATCTTTGTAGCATGACATTTTAACCTGTGACTTGTTTATAAGCTGTTCTCACAGATCTCTATCTACATTATCTACTCTTTATAATTCCCTAGAGGAGACAATAATATATTCTTTTTATTGTCCAGTTAGGCAACTGAAAATCAAAGTAATTATGCTGAGTGAAAGTAACCACATAAAAAATAATATACATTGTATAATCCCATTGGTATAAAACTCTTCAAAATGCAATTTGTCATGATAGAAAGCAGATCATTCATTTCAAAGATTTAATCCAAATAGAAACTCAACTCTTAAGTGAAAATAACTAGGTTAGTTTAAAATAACTATATGTTAGTGAGGTTTGTTTTTAGCAAAAACAAATTTAAAACAGTGAATCAAATATCTTCATCTCTTTCATATAGCTCTTATACTTTTGAGCTGTTCCCAAAATAAAAGTGATGCTTGAGTGTTCAATTAATACTAAAGAGTTCAAAAGTCGTCTCTGTTTCGGAGAAGTGTAGTCTCCTTACCCCATTACTTATTTTCAAATAAACCACAATAGTCCATTTTTCTTTTAAATCATTTATTTTTACGTTTTAAATGTATCTTCTAAACCACCTACTTTCATATTACTAATTAAAACAATAAATTTAATTTATTTTACAGTAAGTCAAGATTAATTGATATACAAGTTTAAATTATCATAATCCTAAATAATAATAAGGCCCTTCTTCCATCAATGTCTGTCATTCTGCAAAAGGCTTCAGTACCACAAGATAAATGATCAAAATTCTTAAATATTTCATGTAAAAATTATCAGCATAAGAAATGACAGAGAATGGGCAAATAGGTGGTAATTAAATGTTCCCATGTAATATACCATTTGGTTTTATCTTAGAAAGAATTATTAAGAAAATGCTTATTAAATTTCTAGCTGGCACTTACTTTGGACTACAACTCTGTTACTATCTAGATGATCGCCAGTAGAACAAAGAAGCAGTGTATAAAGGAAAGACCCAGGTGAAGTATTAAAATTCACATTTAAGTGGTTACTTTCAGGGAAAGAAAGGGAAGCTTGTGTTATGAGTGCATATAAAGTAATGTAGATTGGTAGTAGGGTAAGTCGCCAAGCCACAAAACCTACAAAGATGTTGATAAAAGAAGACTGACATGCAAATGCTTATTACCTCTCCATAAACACACATTGTGGTGCTTCACCCTGGTTCATGAATCCCATGGTTGGATACTTCAGAAAAGCCATTAGCAACTCCAAAAGAAATGATCCAACCAAATGTGGCAGCCACATCTCAGGTATTCATACTCACGGACTGTGAATACTAATTTTATTCCAGCTCTACATTAAATAATAAGTATGTGAACCTGCATTTAATGAGTTAGATGGGCATCCAGGGATAAAAGCAAGTCTTTCATACTAGAATTGTAAGTGTTTTCACCAACAGTTATTAAAGGCCCACAATGCCTACAGGTGGTCAATGTCCAAAGATAGTCTTAGAGATTCCCCAGAAAGAAATAACAATGCATCGTGGTAAACCCAGCAACTTTGGATCAGAATTCAGCTAGGAGTAGCACCAGTCCCTCCAGTGGTATGAAAATGAAACAGTATTCAAGCTCTACAGTTGTGGTCAGGATTGGTATTTAGGCAGTGATCTTTGGTCTGTTATCATGAAGCACTGCAAAAAGCCAATTTATTTTCTGTGAGGTCAGATTTAAAGATATTAGACTTTTAAAAAACTAAATTGTCCTTTCAACTTACAGATATCTATAGCAGTGATCCAGATGAAGTTATTTTCACATTCTTAATATATTGAACACCTTTCATACAGAGTTAAAATAAGAGCTTCAATTAGTATGAAACAATATTTGGCAAGTTTAGTGTAGTGGTTGCTCAATGAAGATGGTAAGAACCATTTCTAAGGGTGCCAAATTACACGTCAGACTTACATGCCTGAGAACAAGGAGTTTTTATCGTATTTGCTCCATTATCTTTGCAGAATGCCATCCTTATAATTAATGCTACGACCACACTGAGGACGACAATCACATGTTGTACATCTTGCAGCTCCTCACTTACAGAATGGCAATACTTTGGAAATTAATATACATTCAAAAAATAGTTTAGAAATCCCAACCACGGGAGTTCTTTAGCTGACAATCTTTTAAAGCTTGCTTTCCAGATAGTAATTGGCAGTGCAGAGGTACAGAACACATTTGAGACCCAGTTTCCACATCTATCTCTGGGCGTTGGTTGTCCTGATATCATTTTACCAGGAAAACTCTAATTTTTTGTTCTCTCCTATGGCAACAATTTCTTTTGAAAAAAAGCATAGCTCTTTACCTGTAATGAAACCATTAAAAACGAAACAAATACAAACAACAACAAAAACCACAGGAAGTCTTTAATGTAAATAATAAAACAAGTCCAGCACAAGGGAACCTGATCAGTGACAGAACAAAAATTGTTCACTTGAGACTGCACAAAAGTAAAATGAGCAGAAGGACGTGAGGATTGAGAGGGAGGCTCAGCATCCAGGGAAGGGAAGTTTTTCATAAGGTCTATGGTCTTCATACTCTGACACCACTCCATCTTCCATCCATAACCCCAAATACTCACCAATACCCTATCCACTATTGTTCTATCACATGAACTGTCCCCTCTTAAACTTATTCACATCCATGTATTTTTCTACTTAATCAAATATCTCTCTACATGAGAGAATCTTCCTACCCTGGCCTGTGCCTTTTCAAAATCATTCTGAAATACTCACCAGTCATGAACAGTTGACTGATTCAAAGGACTAGAACTAAATTTTAGCTTTAATATAAAAATGCAAACACATGCATATACCTTTCACTCTCGTATTTAATAAGCAAGTGATATTTAATTTCAAAAATACAGAAATACAAAAAGAATTCTATGAGATATGCATAGAATGGGCTATCTCGAAAATAGTCATTCATTCATTTATCCCTCAAATATTTACTGAGTTCCTAATATGTATCAAAGACTATGCCAAACACTTACATATATTATCTCATTTAATGAGGTGATTCATCACATTCTGGAATGATGAGCCTAGAAGCTGGGTTCTGTTGTTATTCTAAGTGCCACAGTCCAGGAGTTATTACATGGTGACGGTGGAAGTAGAATTTAAATCTACCTAAATCTGGTGTGTGTGTGTGTGTGTGTGTGTGTGTGTGTGTGTGTGTGTGTGTAGTAAATATACATACATACCTATGTAGACAGAAATAAGCAGAAATATAATTTCCATTTTCATTATGTTACTAATGCTATAGACTATTTTTGCTTACTTGTATTTATTATTTCTACTCTTTCTCAGAAACATTGAATGAACGTTAACTGTAGCAATAGACACATTTTCCCCTCACCTTGGGAATGCCATGCTGTAGGGAAAAGCAAAATGCAGCTCTGGAATAAAATAATGTGGCTCTAGGGTACTTACTGGCAGTGAGAATATGAATTAGTAACTTAAATCCCATCCTTTGGAAAACTACTGTTATCCACATTTCAATAAATTCAGTATTAAGAACTATTTGAGATAGCAGAAGCAAAGTCTCAAAATGTATGATTTTATTTCTCAATCTATATTTATTATTTAACTTTAAGGAAAAGTTATTATTTTGGTAAAAATGAATACTTTCATGTTTTGATAATTTTTTTTTCTTTAGCACAGAGCAAAGCCTGGGTATTAAATATACACATTCTTACATTTAAAATTAGTAGCACTTTTCCATGTAATAAAGCACATTGATTCTTAATTTCTAGAATTATTTTTATATTGTACAGAATAATGATATTTCAATTAGTATTTAGTTAATACATTTCACCTCTCAAATTTATGTTTTCTAAAAAACCAAAAAGGATCCTTATCTAAAGAAAGATGGCAGCCGGGCTCGGTGGCTCAGCCAGTAATCCCGCGCCTTTGGGAGGCTGAGGTGAGTGGCTTGCCTGAGCCTGCGGGTTCGAGACCTGCCTGGGCAGCGAGACCTCATCTCTACAGTAAATAAAAAAATCACCTGGGTGTGGTAGCGCACGCCTGCAGTTCCAGCTACTTGGAAGGCTCAGGCGGAAGGATCTCCGGAGCCCAGCAGGTCAAGGCTGCGGTGGCCGGGAGTGGCCACTGCACTCCAGTCTGGGTGACAGAGTGAGACTCCAACTCAAAAAAAAAGAAAGGTGGCATATATCTGTATGAAAAGAGAATTTGCCAAACCTATCAACAGCTTGTTCTTTCTTAAGTCCTGACACCTTAACTGAGACAATAAAAGCCAAATCATCCATTAATTAAAGCTAAGATGATAAACCTAGGATGACTTAGTAAATAAACCTGGAATGACTGCATTTCTGTCTCCTGAAATTCTCTGCTATTAACTGCCTTCCATGACTCAGTTCCATTGTTCAAGTTGAATTGTTATTAAAAATGGAAAACAAAAACAAAAATAAAACTTTTATATTTAGTTGGCACCTGCTGTGGTAGACAATGTAAAAATAAAAGTTCTATTTTTTTTCTTATGTATTATCATGTAACTCTTTAAAATGAAAGATAAATTATTATTTTTCATGTGGGGGGAAAAAAACAAAGCTATAAAATGTTACGTGCTTTTATGCACATTAGTAAGTAACAGAACTAAAATTCAAACTTAGTGCTATGAGTTAAACTGTGTTCCCCACAAAAATTTCTATGTTTAAGTCCTAACACGTAGTACCTCAGAAAGCAATCTTATTTGTATATAGGGGCTTTGCAGATGTTATTAGTTAAGAAAAGCCAAACTAGGTAGAGCAGGCTCTTAATACATATTAGCCACTGTCTAAATAAAAGAGGGATACAGAGAAAGACAGTCACACATAGAGGAAAGGTGATGTTAACAGCCACAGAGAGAACACTATGTGAACATGAAGTTAGACATTGAGGTGATATACCCATAAGCCAATGAATGCCAAGGATTGTGAGCAAATTATCAGACACCATGAGAAACACACAACAGATTCTCTCTAGAGTCCTCACAAGGAATCAATCTCTCCAACACCTTGATCTCTGAGTTTGAGCCTCCAGACTGTAAGAAAATAAATTTCTTCTGTTTATGCCTCCTAGACTGTGGTATTTTGCTAGGCCAAGCAAACTAATAAACTGAATTCTCTAAAGTTCACGTTTCCCCATGTCTATTTATTTGTTCTCAAAATTCTTCTCTATCAAATTTGCTTTGTACCACAGATAACATTTTACAGAAAATAATTTAGCAATGTAATTATGTCCTGAACAAGCCTAGTTCCACAGAGTTAATCAGTACTCATATTTATTCTTGAATGAATCCTAGAAAAAAGAAGTTTGTAGCAAAAGTACGTAAAAATTCTTGTCCTTCACAGCAAAGAAGGGAGACATGTCAAGATTATCCCCAATCCTTCAGGGTGATCCCTTGTATAATGGGTACTGGAAGCCTAGAAGTTACATGTTCTAGAATTCTTCGGTGCAGAATTTCAGTATAGAGTTTACTAATAACAGGCACAAGATTGAGAGGAACGGAGGCTTTTTTGTTGTTGTCGCCGTGGCCATGATAGGTAGTCATAGATTTTATCAACCTGGGGTTTTACATCAGCTTCAGTGTTCTGCACACAAATCTTACCTTCTTCTCTTCTTAGTTCATCCTAAACTGTGAGGGGAGACGCCCAAAACCCCGAACTTATTTATTAAAAGTTATGTATTTATTCTTGCATGTTTAAACTTCAGTCACCTTCCAAGTACTCTCTGATGCAATACACCTATGGAGACATTTTTTCCACTGCTCAAAACAATTTTTGAACTGGTCAATGTTGATGCCTTTTAGTGCTTCTGCCATTCTTCATTTCATCTCTTCCATATCAACAACACATTTCCCTTAGAGGCTTTTTTTTTCATCTAGGGAAATAAACAAAAAAAGTCACTCAGGGCGAGATCAGGTGAATAGGAGGAAAGATGGGTCATAGGAGTCATGCTATATTTGGTCAAAACCCACTGAATGCTCAGCACAGTGAAGTGGGCAAACATGTTGAAAGCACCTCAAAAAAAAAAAATCACTGAAGCCTAATGCAACCTATCACAACAACGTTATCTGGTACACAGATGATGATGTATTCCTATAACAGTTACCTAGTGGGAAAGCCTGTACTGCAAGGGGCCCACCTGCCAAAAGATAATTCTGTATTTTTTGAGGGGGTTCCCTCTCCTATTCTTTCCCAACCTGGTTAGCAGTAGCAACATTCAGATTCTATTACTGAGACTGAGAACTAATGACACTCCTTCCTGGCTACTCCACCAGCCCTTCTAATGGTTTTCCTGTGTTACATCTCTTGTTATTTGAACATTCTAGAAAGGTTTTTGTTGTCTTAAATGAATTCTTACTGTTAAGGGAGACAAGGTAAGTGCAAAATACAATGCTGCAAAGTTTGTTTTTCTGTTCAGCTTTCAATTATAAAACTCTCATCTCTTTCAACCCAGAAATGGAGAGCAACTTCAAGTGAGAAAAATACATACATATATATATAATAATTTCTGTGCATTTTCACTGAGAATGATACTTTTGAACATACTGTAGTGGGTGGGTCTTGACCTCACTTCCTAACTGACAGAATAAAAAGTCAGTTCCAACCACGGTGTCCTCATATGACATCATGAATCCAGGTAGCACATTCTAAATTCTATGAATAAAACACTTATATACAATGCATGGCTCCACCCTCATAGCAGGGCAAATATACTTTGCTGAAACTCATGCTACCTCTCTACTGAATGCCTTGGAAATACTTATACGTGTGTTTTATGATATTCTCATGTCTTTTCTCTTCCAAACCCCCAATTTCCAGTTGTCAATCATTTCTCAGTATTTGCCAGTCAATATAATAAAGTATGTGTTAAAGGGAAGAATGGATATACATTAAATATCTAGTTGAAAATATCAACTTAGTTAATGCCACATTAAAATAACCAAGCACTTAAATAATTTTCCAGCTTGAATCCAAGGAAAACATTGTTAGTAACCAGTGGTAAAAGAAAAGGAAAAAGGAGCCCATTTTTAACCCACGTATTCAAACAGACAGTTTTGTTTAATATGATGTGAAACAAGCAATTCTTTGAAGAAATTCATTTCTTTTTTCTGGATATTCTATAGTAACAATAGACTCTTGATTGCCTTAATAAGTATACCATTTTCAAGCATTGTTTTCTTTTTTTGAGTGTTTGAACTTTACCTGTGCATACATTGCTTATGTATCTAATCCTGAATTGTACTCCACATTTTTATAATAAAAGAAAGTTTAAAAAAAAGTTTTTGGGACCATTGCTTTGCTAAATGCTTGTCGAGCCATGTGGCTCTTTGAGCTACAGCCTCCATGTTTCCTAGCTTTGGGCCTCTCCCCTACCTTGTTGGGGAGTAGGTATAAATTTGCTCACCAGCCTGAAGTTCTTACATGAGCCCATGATACATTTTCATACAAATGCATAAAGTTAATTTCTTTCTTTTCTTTTGGAGTTGGAGTCTCACTGTGTCGCCCAGACTGGAGTGCAGTGGCCGCTCCCAGCCACCGCAACCTCGACT